>NW_010230023.1:25876-51630 GCF_000690775.1 Eurypyga helias | reverse complement strand
TCTCTCTGATCCCCCTCTCCCTCTCTCCTTTCAGACCCTTCACCAGGTTAGGAAAAAGCACTGCTGTGGATCTAAAAAAAAAAAAAAAAGAATAGTAAACCCTGGAAATAGAGGTATAGGTGGCTTTTGGTGTCTTTTCAACTTCCCCTTCCAATTCTGCCAGGTTTCCTACACAAATGGTGCATAACCTCCTGCTTTTCCTAATAGGATTTGTGCTTGTCAGCGCCCTGCATAGCCTGCCACGCTGGGCAGAGGACTCCAGAGCTGCTGCTGTAACCATGGCCACTCCGGAGCCTCAACTCTGGGCAAATTACTCCCGGTGTAAAAGGCAGCGTGAAGGAAAGATGCACCAACAGATGCACAAACACGGTAGCCCCGCGTCTCTCTGAGCAAATGACCATGTGCCTAAAACCGACCAAATCTGTAGGTATTATCTGAGAACGCCCTTTTAGCAAAATCACCTCTCTCATCATCTGCGATGTAGGAAACAAAACAAATATATAATCAACTTAGATTAAAACCCGGCTTCAGTCAAATGTCACGCAGGCTTCATGCAGGCTCTGGAAGCTGGATTTTTTATGCATCTGCCCAAATTGAAAAGGTTATTTCACTGTCTTTAGGATGACTCTTGAGCTGAAGGCAGAGCGGAGGGTTGCTGCCCTGAAAGAAGGGGAGTTGCTAGGAGATAAGTCCAAGATTTCAGACAGCATTGGTTGGAGTTATCTCTAATTGACAGCTGCTTACCCTAAGGGTCTAATTCTAACCTTGAGACCAAAACCATAATGAGAGGGCAGCTTTCCTTCACCCCTGTTTTCTAGCCAGGGCAAGGAGATTACTGCAGGCCTGTTCTTCTCTGGTTTTTGTTATGCTTCTTTTCGTGGGGCAGCCCTGTGAGACTCAGAGCCTGCTGTGCTTTCTGAAGCTATAGTTTGCATCAGTGAGCCCTGTCTGATTCATACCACCTGAATAAACTTGCTCTTACAGTTAAGATGGTCTCACTCTTCTTTTTTTTTGTTTTTTTGATAGGGGGAAGGGTGCGAAGAAATTCTCTTAAACATAAAATTATCTAAACACTTATTTTTTTAAGCAGATACTTTAGTGTACGGTCTATGGTTAACCCTTTTTCAGGAGGCCTTAGACTGTCATTGTTAGTTTTAAATCAAGTCCATGCTGTTAGCAAGTTGCTGTTATTTAGGACTCAAAACCAAACAAAGAGAAACATTCAAGGAAAAGAGATTAACAGAGACAGGGAAAAAATAAAAGTGGTGTAGGGTTTTTTTTCTCTTTTTTCAAACTGACTAGACTTGCCAGGATACTGATTTAAAAGAAAATTTCTTTTAAAAATTTAACGTGTATTTTGATCAGAACTTTCCATAAACAGCAGAACAGTATAGCAGAGCCCTAAGTCAAATTTTCTTCTTAGTTGTACTGTTATGAATCTGGCCTTCTTCCTCTGAACTCACTGGATTTATACTAGGGTAACTAGAAGCATAATTTGGGTAAACATTTCCAGGGGAATAATTAAGAATAGAGAATGTAGTCATGTTTAGAAACCCTAGGGGGGGCAAAAAAAAAAAAAAAAAAAAAAAAAAAAAACAAAAAACCACCCAAACTTAAATTTTTTTTTTAATTTTTTTTTAAAATAATCCCATGAATTCTTGGATCTCAGAAATATTCATGTCCAACAGGAAACATGAATTTTTTTAAGTAGGCCAGATCCATTTAAAATTTATATCTTAGGCCTCATCCAAAATCTGCATCCTCTGCAGCTCTCATCCTTTTGAGGAAGAATGCAAGCAGGAACCAGTTCACAAATGTGACCTTGCTGCAGGAATCGCTTCTGACAGACCCTGTGAGGCTGAAGCCATTTCCCATCACTCTGCACAAGTGCAGGTAACCAGGCAGGGAGCAGAAGCAAACCACAGCTCCACAGTGTCTTTCCTGGCAGGGGAGAGGATAGTCCCAGCCTCTTCATCCTCAGCCTCAAAAGCCTGCCAGTTTTGGATGGCGTTTTGGGTATGTAAATACCTACCCTTGAGAAATGCACTGAGACTACACGAAGACGGACTGCTGGCGCTGATGTTTTCAAAGTTAGCAGAGGGATCGTTTGATTGCATTATGGTGTTCTTATTCTGGAAGCAGAGTCCACTGGGCAAATTAATTTCTGAAGGAATAGCTGAATGCCTGCCTGCCAAAGTGGATAATGAGTGTATCGCCAGTGAGTCAGAGGGGAGTCAGGGAGGGAGGCTGGACAGTGATAAAACAGCATAGAGGGAAGCTCAGACCTTGGCATCAGTCACATCTCTGCTCTTGAGGGAGTGTATAAAAAAGACAACATCCAAAGCCCTTAGAAAAATAGCCTTTAATGAGTCCCATAGAATGAACCCATAGAAAGGGTTCTGTGGAGGCTGGGGGAATTTGAAAGTGCAGAGACAACCAACCCAGTAGTGCACACATGCGTAGCCATAGCTGCTGGAAACCAGTGACTCTCATCTTCCACTTCAGTTTTTGCTGTTTAAATTATTAGCTGTATTTTCCTAATATACTGAGTCCTCTAATGTAGTGCATATGACCACTGCTTCTGGAAGTCAGACAGTTTTATATCATTCAATGGATTTTGTATATCTTTAAGGCTTCAGCTAAACCTAAAAACATGGTTCAGTGTCATATTTCTTATGATGTCTATAACAATTTCACTTATCATTCGAAAACTAATGTTTGTACTAGTGTCTGATGTGAAATTCATATTTGTTCAGAAACTGCTGCAAGAATATTCACAAGGCTTGTTCTCTTGCTCCACTGAGCAACTCTTTTCTTAGCGCTCTCTTGGTAAAGTTATCTAAAATATTTGTTTCTCCGTCTGGAACAATGAGAATAATGGAAATCACCTGCTCCCATGAAAACCTGTGATCTTCACAGCAGAAAGAAAAAAAAAGAAACAGCACAGAAAAAGAAACATGATCATCACAGCTTCCAGAACTGCGATATAATGTTAGGACAACTATCATGCAATTTCACAGGGACATAAAGGGGTGTGAAGGCACCCAAGCTCTCTGCATGTGTTGCTGTAACAGAATGCTGCACCTGAGCTAGGAAAGATTCCTTAATTTCCATCTTGCTGTGCACTTCACTTCACTTTCCTGGCCAGGACAGCTGGTCAACCTGAGGGAAAGAAAGAGAAGATGCTCCACAAATCAGGCTTGTAAAAGCTACTGACCTCAGGAATAAGAGGAGCAGAGTGAAAAATCTCAGGATTCTGGGACCACATCCTCAGTCTCTGAGTCACCGGGCATTTTCACCAAGTCAGGCATTTTCACCAAGTCAGGCATTTTCACCAAGCTGGTGTCAGGACTGGGTTGTACTACAGGTTTGGTACTGGTGAGATACCCCTGTGCAGCACCTTATTTGTAAGCTTCTGATGGTCTTGTAAATATTTTCATGTCTATCTACAAAAGATTTCAACACCAAAAAGTGTATTTAAAAGATAAAAAAAGAGCAGTCAAAGAGGGTTTGATTCCGCCCCCACAGAAACCAGTGAGACAAGTCTTCCCATTTACAGCTGTGGAGGTACCCTATGTGCCTCAGTTTCAGGATGTGACCATCTGTTGCAATAGCTGGTCACTGATGCAAGATTTTTTTCATTTTTAATAAAGGAAGATACTTATTTTAATGGATGCCCAGGAATAAACCTGTGTGTGTTCAAATCAGAACACATACCTGCTTTTATACATGGCATCAATCTATACTGTAAGTAAACATTTCCCCTTCTACAAGATTTCATATATCTCACGTCTTCACCTGTTCCTTCCAAAGCCATTTCTAGTTCACTAGGTATGTGACACAGCAGGACAAGTTCGGAAAGTCTGCAAGGCCTGGCACCAGGACCAGCACGCCTTTGATAATATAGCAAAACTAGATCTGACCACAAGACATAATGATGTTGCTGTCCTCTTCAATAGTGACTAAAATATTTGAATACAATTTTCCTTATGTGGTATTCTAAAGCTCTTTCTCCTCACAAAGACATTTGTTTTGCTCTATCAGTCACTGAAATAAAGTTTATGCCTTTCACAGTATTCTGTATATTGCTATATTTACAATTTTCTTTTTCCAATTGCTAGAAGTCCTCCTTGATGCACAACACCATGTTTCGAAAATCAGCATCTTGCTTCCTGCCAGAGCCAGTAGATATGCCAGCCAGTATTAGCTGCTTTCTAATTTTTTCTCTTCATGCTAGGACGAAAACAAAAAAAGTAAAAAAAATTGCTGACTTTAGATCTTAGCCTATCAGATGAAGACTTACTGGTGCATTAGAGGCCTATTCAAAACAGGGCTTTTCTTGCAACAGGACCCCCTAACAATTGGTAATGAGGACAGATTCCGAATTGTTTGTGAGCAGCTGCTTAGTAGGTAAGAGCTTGTTTGGATTCAATTGAACAGTGTTTTTAGAAGCAGTTACTGACCCCTGACCCTTCCTACAGACTGGGTTGATGGGATTAGGGAAAGCTAGCATTCAGTTTACACTTGGCTATAACAAGCTGGCAAGAGATAACATACTTTTTAATTATCAAGTTACACCTCTGCCAAAGTTTGTCTGCGAATTTACCAAACGGGTCAATGAACTATAAGAAATCAAGCTAGGCTATGGGATAATACTTGCATAAGGAAACAGTCTTGTGGGAGATATAACTAGTATATTTCTGAGATATATGCTTTTTTTTTTCCTTTACAAATATTTCAAATTTTCAAATCTCATTCTACATGCCTCTTGTACACACTAGAGGTGTATGTTGTATGTGGGTTTTATGCCAAGGCATCTTATAACGAAAAAGATACCTGAATTACTTCTAAGAGTTGCAAAAAGGTGGTCAAAGAAAAAAAAGCCAAAAGATGCTATACATGAAATTTAATTTGAAACAACAAAGAATGTAAAGTTAAAATTCAAAACTTGATTTGTTACCACTCTGAGACTGGAGTAATATAAAAATACTTACTATTGGCTAGAAGCCAATTTGCCTGGCAGTCTACAACCATAAGAAAAGGAGACAACTGTGCTATTATTCACCTGGAACAATTAAAGATAATTTCTGACATAATAAAAAATTCTTCAAAGGCCTTAGGGATTTTATGTCTTAATTTTAATTAATTAAAATGAAACCAAAATGATGAAGCTTAATTATTTGGAATGATTCTTTCTCTGTTTTCTTCCAAGGTTGAAGTGTGAAAAATTCTCAAATTCAAGTTATTTGAGGCCTGTAGCTTTCTTAGTTCAATGGCCTGTTAGTCCACCTCATGTCTGTTATGGGAGCATTCAGTTCTGGGGAATTCTTGGTACAATAACCAGAAAATTTATGTGCACCCAGACTGATCCTTTAATGGATTTCGGAATTTATTGATAAAATGAAGCATAGTGAGCAGTGCTGCTTGGTAAGAAGTAGAGATATGTTGGAAGCCATAGCATGAGTTGGAAGCTGGGGTGGATTTGCCAAGGGGGCTTGGAGCACTGTAGCTGTGCTCTCCACTGCTGAAGGGCACCGCAGACCCAGCAAGCTTCTCAGTAACACCTGGGATTTCTCATGCTGGTTATGTCAAATCTCTATCAGGGGATGAGGGTCTTAAGCCCAGGTTTTGTTTCTAGTTACAACAAATTTCCTGTCTCAGCTGGAGCAAGTCCCATGGTATCTTTAAAACAGAGAGGATTTCTAGGAGTGAAGAGCAACTTTGACCTGGGTGAGACACCTCCCATCCCTGAGCTGGGCCTTTATCATGAGAGTTACCACATGCCACAATTTCCTGAAGTGTCCAGCTTCCCTCTCAGAAATAGCTGTTATGTTTTCTTTCCTCTCCCCCTATCAGAATTCGGCTTCTGAATCTCAGTGCTCTAATGGCAGGAGCCTTTTAATTTCCAGGCGGCTGGTCATAGAATCATAGAATGGTTTGGGTGGGAAGGGACCTTAACAATCATTTAGTTCCAACCCCCCTGCCATGGGCAGGGACACCTTCCACTAGACCAGGTTGCTCAAAGCCTCATCCAGCCTGGCCTTGAAGACATCCAGGGATGGGGCATCCACAACATCTCTGGGCAACCTGTTCCAGTGCCTCCCCACCCTCTCCGTGAAGAATTTCTTCCTCATATCTAATCTAAACCTCCCCACTTTCAATTTAAACCCATTACCCCTTGTCCTGTCACTACAGGCCCTTGTAAAAAGTCCCCCCCAGCTTCCTTGTAGGCCCCTTCAGGTACTGGAAGGCTGGTCTATACCCATCAGTTCCTTTGCCAGTAATGTCTTTTAGTATGAATTGTGCCTTCTCTTCCCTGCCATTTGCTTCTCTCACATGTCTATACATGGCAATCATTTCTTGTCTCAAACTTTGTTTTGCTAGGTTAAATAAGCCAAAACTTTAGACTCTTTTCACATGGCTACTTCTCTGTCTTCCGCATTTTCCCATAAGCCAGTCTTAGCTTGTTTCTATTTTAATTCTTCTTTCTTAATGCGAGCGTCCAGAATTGTACACATTGTTTGGAGGACATCTCGTAAGTGTCTGCTGCTGTGTAAATACTTTTACCTATACATTTCAAGATTACATCTGCTAGTCTGCTTTCCTGCTGGTCTCCCAAGTCCTTCTCCCCTCAGCTGTTTAAAAGTGGTCTCCCAGTTTATAAAAGCAATGTAGCTATTGAATTTTGCGCTATTGAATTTCATCCTATTTCTATTTCTTCAGACCTCAAGGTCATTTTGTTTTTCCTGTATAATAATCTAATAATGCATTGACAGTGTAGTGGAGGGCACAGAAGGGAAGTGTAGCAGCAGAGGAGGTGTGTGCAGAGACCAGCTTTAGTCTGTCAAGTTTAGTCTTCCCAGGTTGTCTCTGTAGACCAGGGACAGAGAGGAGCTTATCTAGAAGCCTATCAGAGCAAGAGCCTCATTGCATGGTATAAATTGTGCTTCATGGAGTTTATCTGTCATTTGTCATGGAAAGACCCCAGAGAAATTAAATCCACTGGAGTTAAGTCAGTCTTTGTCAATACCCCCAACATCTCTTTAATTTACTTGTTTCACAAGTATATTGTTTGTTCCCTAGTCCTTCTGGAAATATTAAACAGGATTAATTCCCCCCCCTACACTCACTTCAGGTGATTTTGCACTAACTTTAGTCCAGCCCTACACTTCACCTCTCAGCCCAGTTTTGGTAACCTTATAGGCAGTCCCTTGTGTTCCGTGCTGGTCCTCTGCCGATCTGGGTCTCTTTGGCAAACCCTGTTTTTGCAGTGGTGGCGTACAGATTGCTATGCTGAGGTTCACATTACCTGTTCATAAAACCTGCAAATCGCACATCAGTATCTAGTGTGCTGTAATTTACCTATGGCAAAACCATATTGCATGGTCTTTGAAGTCTTCAGGCCTAATTTCACTGAAGTTTGCATTGCTGAGGTCAGGCTAAAGGATCCTGTAGGTGCAAGGATGATTTTTCTTCATGCAGACATTGCGTTTGTGTATTCCCATGACAAGGACTGCCACCAGTTTTATAGGTTTCTTCCAGACAATTGCTATGGGAATTTGGGTTTCACACACCCATTCTTTTAAATCTGTGAGACTGCAGGTTATCTGAGTATCATCAATTTGAATTTAATAAACCACTTGGCTATAATGTTCACTTTGCTTGTGGATGTCTCCTTTTCTATTTGCTTCTCAGTGTGTAATCCCACGTACAAAAACATGAGTCTTACTGAAAACTGAAATAATGTTTAGATTTTTTTTGGCCAAATATAAACTAACCCAAACCAAATGTGGAGATTTCATGTGTATCTCATTCCTCATTGCAGTCTTTCAGCTTCTCCGTCTAGATACATACCTGAAGAAAACTTTAACCATTTAGTCTGATGGCCTTTATGAGGTCAGACACAGCTTGACTTTTAGCAAGTCCCACTTTTGCCAAGTCTCACTTTAGACCTGCATTTCTTGACTTCGAAGTCATAGTTTGCTTTGGTGATCAGTCCTTTTTTCCATTCCTTGTAGGCTCCCTACTTATGCTTAATGTCATTTTCAAGATGGTTATTCTTCCAGTTAGGTCTGGAAAGTTCTTGTACAACATATTTTTCTCCTTGCCTGGCATACAGATTCCAGATAGCTTTAGCAGGTTTGACATGGAGACATTCCAGGCTGCCTCCAAAAATCAAATCCCTGAGTTCCTTAGTTCAGTCGGCCTCCCTAAATAGTTACCTTGGGTTGCATCCAAACTCAGCAGCTTGCACACCCGGCACAGTGCCCACAGCCCCAATGGCTTGATCCCCAGATAGTGCACGGTGTCAGAGCGAGGTGCCTCTCCCTTCTGGCTCATGTGCCCAGATTTCCTTCTCATCGAAATCAAGGTTCAGCAAGGGAAGGTAGCAGGCATGTGCCAAGGTTTTGCCCTCATGCGCTTGGGAGATGGCCAAGGCCTGTTTCCAGATTTGGGAGCTCAGAAATACTCCTGGCTGTTGTTAGTTTAGATGAAGTTCTGTCTTTTTGAAATAAGGAACTTTAATGAGTTTTAATTGCATTCTTTTTTTTTTTCAATTAAACTAAATGCCACACACTGAAGGCACGGATAGTTAACAATACTATGTCAGACAGATGTATCGATACTATTTGAGCCCGTAGTACTGTTTTTCTTCACAACAGGATAATCCTCTGTTGTATGCACCTTTGCACTGACAGCACAATAACCTTATTAGTGTCCAGATTTGATTCTGGGATCAATAACGGACTCATATCAATTTCTGGGTATTCCCAGAATTTATTTCATCCTATCTCCCACAGGTGATTTTACCCAAATGATTATTTTGTCATTTACACATTATGGATACACCTTTCTGAAGAACTATTTTTATTTTGATGTTTTCTTTTGTCAGCATGTTATCTTTAGCAGTAATATTATCATTACTGAAGTTTCATTCAGTGCGTCAAAAATTCAAGTTCCTCCATGTTGTTGCCCAGATTTCTCCATTAGAGTAAAAACATCTTACCAACTGTGCTTAATTCTACAACTAAATTGGACTCAGCACAGTTTTTCTACTAACTGTATCCAGCTGCTCATATTGATAATAACCTTAGCCTTGACTAAATGATTTGAGACCCCCACTACTGTGTAGGTAACGTGAAGAAACTCGTGCTCCTGCATCTCATGGACAAGGCTTTGATCAACCTGGTCTAGTGGAGGGTGTCCCTGATCATGGTAGAGGAGTTGGAAGATGATCTTTAAGGTTCCTTCCAACCCAAACCATTGTATGATCCTATGACTCAGTCTAGATTCCTTTACTGTTGAGCGGTGTTGAGAGTCTGCAGAAACACCTGTTTACAAATAATACCCTCCATCTTCTAAGGCCAGCCATGGCCTAATGAGATTTAAATTTTAGCTCATATTGACAGATATGTGTCGTATCAAATACACAATGTTACATCTTCAAATTCCAGCGTGGATCTCTTTATCTTTCTGTGTAACTGGAAATGAAGAAATGTGGAGTAGTAGCTAAAAGGAGAGTATACTTGACCTGTTTTTTTCATGCATACACAAACTGATTTTACCACAAATATGATAGAGAATAAATTACATTGATAAACAACACAAAACATCAGATAAGAAGCCATCCTGGATCCAAGGCAAGGGAATATTTCTTTCTCCACATTCACAGATACTTTGCTATGGGATTGCACTACCAGACCCAGGCTTTAGTCTCATGGTAAGAGTTTTACTGATAGATTTAAATCACTTGTTGTAAATTTGATATTCCAAAGGGAAGTCTAGCGGTTAGCCAAAACATAGACTGCACTAATATGGTAAAACAATTTTTTGCTGTAGGAAACAAAACAATATCTAACAAGTCAAATTTGAAGTAATGTCTATGATACTGAAATAACAAAGGCTTTCTGCAGTAATACAGTTTCTGTGACTCCAGCTTTGATTTGTGCATTTTTTATATTAAAATACTTGTCTCAATTCTAATTGTCTATATTGATATGCGTACAAAACCACACACACACATACATAAACATATGTACATATGGTGGGAAATTTTAGTGGCACAATCCCCACTCACTCCTGGGTTAGTGCTAACATGTGCTCTCAAAACACACATCCATGGTTTTAATTCAGTTAAATTGTAGAAAAAAATTAATTTTGGCACTTCTTTTTAGCTTTCTACGCATCCATGTATACATGGGTGTGTGAGATAGAGGGAGAGAAAGAGGCTGACGACAGCGCAGTGTGAAAATGGTCCAGCATTAATGCTCCAGTTTAAAATAGCCAGGAACACTCCTGTGACTGCTTATTAAATTGGATATGTCATTTCCCAAAATACTTGATAATAAATTAATATTAATTACCAAAGAAAGTTTTCACAGGAAAAAAGTAGCAGCATATTAAAATTATCTTTAGTTTATTATGATCTCATACAAGACAAATTAAGAATAGCTACAGTTTTAGATATCATAGGAGTGTCTTATGGTTTTTTTTGGTTTGTTTTTTTTTTTTTTTCCCCTGTTCAACCATATGGATTTAAGATAAAGTAGTCGTATTCATAGGAAACATAACTTTTATCTACAGACAATACGAAAGAATTAGAAAATAACTCTTAAGCTATGTGGTGACATAGCAACACATTTTGTAAATTTGAAGGTCTATTCACAGAGGAGCATATTTTATTGGATTCATAGCTTATTTGCAAAATAAAAAAAATGGTTATGGAGGTACTAATCTTATCCATGAAATTTAGTTATTAGTTTGTCTGAATTGTTTTTAACCAGTGAAAAATCAAACTTTTTCCCCCTGAAATTCACGTAAATGTGAATTTCTACTGTAGTTTAAAAGGATTAAAATTAATTTAAATAATTTTCCTTCAGCAGGTGGCTGAGCTGCAGGAGGTGGTGAGAGGGCTGCGTAACATCAGGGAGGCTGAGAGAGCGTTAGATAAGTGGTTCCAAGCACAGTCTGCAGTGGAGCCACAGCCCTGAGCCAAACAGCCACAAACTCCCCCACTGACACACACAGAAGGGATGGGGACCCATAATGCAGAAGAATGGACCATTGCAATGGCAAAGACCAGCACAAGGAGGGAACTTCCCCCAAAGCCTAAGGTGTCCTTGCAGAACCGCTTTGCCGCTCTTCAGGCTGAAGAGGGAAGACCTGTTACATCAGGAGTGACACTGGAGCTGAGTAAGGCAGCCCGATCTGCTCCCTGTATAACAACCAGGGCAATTGAGAACTGGAAACGGGACAGTGGTAGGTGATACTTCTGGGAGGTAGGGAGGCACACATCTGCAGAACTGACGCCCTCTCTAGAGGGGTGTGCTGCTTACTGTGGGCTCGTATCAGGGTTACGATCATATCACTCTCACTGAGAGACTACCAAGTCTTCTATAGCCCACTGACTATTACTCACTGCTGTTGTTTCATGTGGGCACCAGTGATATAGCCAGGAGCAGCCTGAGGGGTACCAAGAAAGATTGCAGAGTCCTGGGAGTGGCTGTAAGGGACTGCGGAGTGCAGGTAGTTTTTTCATCAATTCTCCCAGTCAAACGGGAGGGGTTTGAAAGGCCCAGTTGAATATGACAAACCAACAAGTGGTTACAGGACTGGTGCCACTGCCAGGGGTTTTGCTACTTAGAGCATGGGACTCACTGTGAGAAACCTGGTCTGATGGGGTCTGATGGGGTCCGTCTGTCAGAGAAGGGGAAGAGCACCTTCAGTCATAGGTGTGCCAAGCTGGTGAAGAAGGCTTTAAACTAAAGTTGCTGTGGTAGGGGAGGCTCAATCCATCCCACTCCTACCTGTGTGATGCCATCTAAGGAACCTGAAGGTACACAGGTCCATGGGACCTGAGGATATGCATCTGTGGATCCTGAGGAAAGCAGTGGATGAAGTTGCTAAGCCACTATCCATCATATTTGAGAAGTCATGGCAATCCAGTGTAGTTCCATCTGACTGGAAAAGGGGAAACATAAGCCCCATTTTAAAAATGGAAAAAAGGAAGACCTGGGAAACTACAGGCCAGTCAGTCTCAACTCTCTGCCTGTCAGGATCATGGATCAGATCTTGCTGGAAGCAGTGCGAAGGCACATGCAAACTAAGGAGTGATTGGTGACAGCCAACATGGCTTCACAAAGGGCAAATTGTTCTTGATAAATCTGGTGGACTTCCACAACAGGGTTACAGCATTGGTGGATAAGGGTAGAGCTACTGACATTCTCTACCTGGATTTATGTAAAACATTTGACACTGTCCCACACAAAAACCTTGTCTCTAAATTGACGAGACATGGATTTGATGAGTGGACCACTTGGAGTATAAGGAACTGGCTGGATGGTCACACTCAGAGAGTTGTGGTCAATGTCTCGATGTCTGAGTGGAGGCCAGTGGCAAGCAGTGTTCCTCAGGGGTCAGTATTGGGACCGTCACTGTTTGACGTTTGACACATTGACAGGCTGGAGAGGTGGGCCTGTGTCAACCACATGAAGTTCAACAAGGCTAAGTGCAAGGTCCTGCACCTGGGCTGGGGCAATCCCAAGCACAAGTACAGGCTGGGTGGAGAGTGGATAGAAAGCAGCCTTGCCAAGGAACAGGTTGCCCAGAGAAGCTGTGGATGCCCCATCCCTGGAAGTGTTCAAGGCCAGGCTGGACCAGGCTTTGAGCAGCCTGTTGTAGAGGAAGGTGATTCTATGTCTGTGGTCTCAGACTGGTCTCACCCCACCAGAGCACATTAGTATGTGCTTCACTTAAAGAACTACTGTACCTCTTTATTTTTCTAAAATTAAGCATATTCTTTAATTTTTTCCTGAATCCAGATTAGCTTATGAATAATAATAATATCTTCTGTACTTGTTTATAATTTTGAGTCTGTAGCTGGAAACATTTTATGTGGCTCAAAACCACTGTAAGATGAAATAGTAATGGATAAAATAACTTCTTCTGGACAAATGATATAAACTTAGGAGAAATGGTATTTTCTTGTGTTGATGTTATAGTGTGGGGCATCTTGTCATACAATATAACACAATAGAAACAATGTGATTAGTTACATGAGCAAGTTCTGCACATGGACACCCTCTGAGGTCTGTTCATCACACTATGCACATTGCATGAAACTATCTAGAGAAAATTTAAAGTGGCCAAATTTAGAGGCCAAATTTTCACAGGTAGCACCTACCGAAAGTTGTTTACTTCTTGCAGTATTTTACATCTGCCACTAATGCAATAAATGGGGAGGCTGAAAACCGAACAGTATTATTAATGGTGACAGAAAGCTTTTAGCCAAGCTCCCTATATGGTGATGGATATTGTTTATCATATTTTGCTTGTTACTTTAAACTTCCCCTGTCAGAATGAATCATTGACATGGAAGAGGAACCAGATAACAGGCAATGTGATTTGTCTAATAGTAAGTTCCCCTAATCAAAAAAAGTTGGAAAGAAAAGAACAGATCAGGCATGTCTATTTGCCGAAAGTACTCTGCTCGTACTCAGATAGCCCAGACAATATTTTGCTTTTTTATAATATACAGTGAGCTGCACATTAATATCAAGGGTTAAAACAGAAATATTTTAACAATAGAATAAAAAAAATCAGTTGTTGATGATTATGATTAACTTTATTTCTTACTTTTTTTCTTTTCCTCATGGAAAAGCTGGTGTAGACAATCAAAACACTGCAACAACCACTGCTCTACCACAATTCCATATTTTGCTTTCTGAGTTATTTATGTGTTTTCAACTCTTGGTTTTATGAAGCAGCATGAATTAGCACAATGAAAAATGACAGAAAAATCTGCTAATCTGTGGTTGGGTTTTTTTAAGTTAAACTAAAAAGCTGGTATTTGAAATAATAAATGCTTGTAAATAAAGTAAAAATGCTTACAGATCTAAGAAAACATTACTTGTACCAGACCTAAAATGTTTTTAATAGCTGTTTAGAAAGTCATATAAATACATTTCAAAACAAATTTTTTTTAATATACTTGTAACAATTTCACTGAGTAAAATTTTAAAATTGAATGCTTATACCCTTTAATTTTTTCAGCATTTTCCTAAAATATGCTACAAATTTCAAGTGTTATTTTCTGAATGGTTTTGATCAATTTGAACTGATGTATGTGAGTGAAGGTAGATTTATTTTCAGCTATGTTTCTTCCTCAACAACTAACATACAAGTTTTGATAAACGAGAACTAAACTCTCAGTTTCAAAACGTGAGATGAGCCTGAAGACATCATTTTAGCATTCTTTGATTGCTGAGTATTTTCTTATTTTTCACTTTTTGTGTGTTCCTTCACTTTCTGATTCTGATTCAGACCAGAAACACTCCTGGAGTAGAGATACTTTGAGTACATGTTAGTGATTTAGTTCAGATCAGGGAAGTACTTTTGAAGTACATCTCCCAGTAGTCCCTTCTCTGTTTCACAGCATGCAGAGGTTTCTGAATGCCAAACTGAATTCATTTTGCATGAAATTAAACTGGAAAATGTGCTCCAGATTCACACCTACTGCACTCCAGCCACAAATAAATATTCAGGCTATGGGAACAGAGTAGATCTAGTCTAATAGGAAATAAAAAGCTCTTAAAATGTGGATGTTAGGTCCTGAGAATCATGTATTTCTGTCTGCCAATGCAGATGTAGCCTCTATAAAATACCAGTTGTATCAAACAGGTGACAAGATAACATGGCAGAAATTTTACTCATATTATAATCAATAGCAAAATACATATTCACATCAGTTGTTTATCCATTGAAAAGTTCTTTCCATGATATAGGCTCCTAATTTTGCAGCAGGAAGAGTCAGATAAGTAACACTGACTTTTGCAGTCACATTCACTACGAAACTGGGAATTTTTGTGCTTTTCCCACAGAATAAACTTTAAATGGATACATATTTTTTAAATGGATACATTATGCTTCCCAGTGCTAGTGTATTGTCCCTAAGCCTACTCCAAAGTAGGATACATGATTTTTTACAACAAAGGTTCAAAAACCAATTTGCTTAACAAAGCTAATATAGATTAAGTAATTTTTGATACTGGTTAAACATTTGCCTTAGGGTGATGATGTACTGAGATTTGTTTACTAAGTTCTTGCTCACAAGGATTTGGGAATGTGAGATACAGATTTATAAAAATACACATTTATTTTAACCTATAGAATTCTAAGCAATTAAATATTGTCCATTTGTTATTCCTCCCATAGAAGACAGTCAAAGGATTTGCATTGGACTTTTGTGTGAGCAGAAAAAGGCAGGGGATTAAACATATATTCCCTAGCTACGGAAGCAGTTTCAGTAACAAAATAGATCTTGAAATATCTATTTTTAGATTTAATAGACCCTGCATTTTAAACCATGCCTGTAACACCAGTTCTACCTACAGAGATTAACCAACTGGTTCACTCCTTAGTCTACTGGAAGCAATTTTACTTATACTTGATGTTACTCAATGAAACTACTTTATATTTTAGAAGCATTCTTCTCTTATTTAAAATCTGGGGTTTTTTAATGGTATAACAAAGCATCTTTCAGTTCAGCAGAGATCTCTTCCTTCTGTACATATCTAGCCACATCCCTGTAATTTAGAACCAAAAATACATTTTCTCTGCAGGTAATTTTCACTGCTGGCTGTCCTGCTGAGCTAATACAGCAAAGAGAGAGTGAGCTGAGTCCTACTTGCTCTTATGGAGAAATCACAGAATTAATTCCTGTTAGAGGTCCAACCTGTTATACCTGTGTAAACCTACGAAGGGTAATGGGGTTTCACAAGTGTCAGTAAAGGCATAATAGGTTTAATCAAGCATAACAGAGAGTAAATTGCTCTGCAAAATCCTCATTACTAGAGATGAAGTGCATTCATCTGTCTCAGCTGTTAAGCCGTAAGATGTCTTGGCAAAGGCAGTTCCTACGACAATGTTTCTCTGATTTCAAGTGAAACCTCTGTGTGACACAGTTCAAACAAGTAATGATTGTATGATAATAACCTGGACTGACTACCAGACAGAGTAGTAGTTTGCCCAACACAACTGTTTATGTGCAAACTCATGTCATGCATTTTAAAAATTGCACTGAGAGACAATCAGTGAGGACAGCAACTTGATTACTTTTAGTTACATTTCCAAACAGACCTGAATTATGTAGGCAGGTTCTTATCCAAGTATGCAGAGTTAATAGCCGGCAATTTACCTCCCCAACAACATAACACTTCATATTGCAAAAGAAAAAATAGGCTATCGGCTCATATTAAAACCTTTTTTTAAAAGCTATTAAAATTGTGCTGGTGGGTCACAAATACCTCACATTAGGTCTAGGAGTGTGTGAATAAAGATTGGCTTAAATAAACTAAATCTCTCTGTTCATCACTTTCCTACAATAGTGTAAATAACAAATTAACAGTATATTTGGAGAGAAGAGCCACAGTAGACAATGACGTTGTAGTATGGCATACCATGACTATGTAACGGGGTCTGAAGAATAATAATATAAGAGCAGGAATATAAGCTCTTGTTTATGGAACAACCATATGTTGTATCTTGATAGGACTAGCAGTAGTTATGTCAGAATTCTGCCTCTTGACTTTCCTCTTACACTGAATACAGAGGTCTGTATAGATCGATAAAGCTTAAGGTCTGAAGGACCACTGCAGTCATGTCTTCCAACAATCACAATGCAGGCAACAAGAGCTGTCCTCAATTTGTCTATTTTTACCTTTAAGACAGTGGATTTGGTTAACCTTTCCTTTCTCAACAATGCTGAATTTTTACAGATGTTTCTGGACTAAATGCATCACATCTCATCCTTCTCTTGGGTAAACTACATTTCTTTTATAAACTAAGCAGACTGAGCTCTTTGAGTTTTAACTGCAAGTCATGAAGTAGTGTTGGTGCTGTGATGGTCTCGCTATATAACCGAAGAAATGTTCCTTGAGAGGAAGCAATATCCATTACTAGACCAACCTACATGGTAGTAAAAAGGAGAGGAATTTCCAATTTATTATATAATTTTAGAGACACTTCTTCAAGCCTTGCCCATTGCATGAATCACTGACAGAGTTTTCTACAGTCACCGCTCCAGTTCTGAATAATCCTAATGGATATTCCCTAGTTTTATCAAAGGACAGTGCTAACATTTTTGGTCAGGGTGTTACTTCCAGAGGTTATGCTCACCTGGTTGTCCTTGGCGACTCCCAAGTTCTTTCAGAGTTATTCTTGCTAAACAATCATTGGCCTAATTTCTTCCTTTTTTTTCTATTTTACTACCCTTATTTTGATGACATTTGCAAACTTCATTAGTAATGATTTTTAAATGTTTTTTAAAGTTATTACACAGACTGTGTTGACAAATGTTTTAAGCAGTGTAGATCTCCCAGAAGAAACATAATTGCTTAATGATAATTCTTCATGTAAGATTACAATTTAAGATTGATCAATAGCTTGTTTCCAACCTATACGGTGCATGCCAACTCAATTTTATATAATTCTGAGTTTATTGGCAAATAAAATGTCACGCAGTACCAATCACGGACATAAGTCCATTCTATCAGCTTTTTTTACCTCTAAAAACCACACTTCCTGTCTGATCTGAAAAAGTCATCAAGTGAGTTTGAGCGCATCTGCTTCCCGTCTTTATTGGAGTTAGTTGTATTTCCTTGCATTAATTCTTTATGAATCAATCCCCATAGCAGTTTTTCCATTATTTTGCTGAAGATCAATGCTGGATCGACAGACCTGTAATTACCTGGATCTGCTCATTTATCCTTTTTGAAATACTCACACATCACTAGGTTTGTTCCAAGCATCTGGATTAATGTTTCAAAAGTTATTTTAAAATAACTGTAGTGTCCTAAAGAGGGCTGAATCAACTCTTTCAGAACTCCTGAATGCAAGCTGTACAGATTTATTGACACTAATTTTACAACTTTCCTAACAGGCTACTACGGTTTTTGGGCCTGTAGTGACGGGACAAGGGGTAACGGGTTTAAATTGAAAGTGGGGAGGTTTAGATTAGATATCAGGAAGTTGTTCTTCACTGAGAGGGTGGTGAGGCCCTGGAACAGGTTTCCCAGAGAAGCTGTGGATGCCCCATCTTTGGATGTCTTCAAGGCCAGGCTGGATGAGGCTTTGAGCAACCTGGTCTAGTGGAAGGTGTCCCTGCCCATGGCAGGGGGTTGGAACTAGATGGTCTTCAAGGTCCTTTCCAAACCTGACCATTCTGTGATTCTATGGTATGCCATAGAAAGTTCCATCACTCTTCCCAGTAAGGTAAAATTCTCTTTCTTATAGCCTGAACTATAATGTGACCCATGACTAGGCTTTTTCTAGGAAAATGCTTGTTGGTATGGGTTAAAATCATGAATTACACTACTTACCACTGTCCAAACCTCCATCCCAGTTTGGGGTTTTTTTTTGGTTTTTGTTTTGGGGGTGGGTTTTTTTTTTTTTTTTTTTTTTTTTTTACCTGTATAGACATAACTCTTGGGGCTGGGAAGGACTTCAGCACAGGGTAGAAACATAAAGCACAGTGGTACAGCTAGCTGTAGGAAGGTGGTGCCTGTTTTCATCCTGCGGTGGCTCTATCTTAGCTCTCCCTCACCCCTCCATTCCTCTACCTGCATATCCTTCATATTTGTCTGGAGAAAGAGGGGAATGATCCTCTCTCCAGTTCTGCCATGGTCCTATTCACAGATCAAGGAGACCACACAGGTAACATTGACTCAAGTAAGGGCAGCAAAGACCGGAGATGTGTGGACTGGCTAAGCCCAGCACAGGATGGTGTCTCACTGTCCTGGGTACTCCAACACCACAGTGATCTCAGAGCCGAAGAGTTTAGGGATCATTTTTAGCATATACAGTTAAAATCGTGAACTGCCTGCAGCTGGGCTGAACTGGCATTACCTTGTTGTCCATATTATCTGCTTCGCTTTTTGACAGACCAACATAACTGTATTCTACCAATCATCTCCGAGTGTGATTTTCTCCACCTTCTGTGCATCCAATTGCCAGGAGTACGGTGCTTCTCAGAGAAGTGTCAAAGGGAAGCCTTTCCCAGGGAGCTGGAAAAGAGGGTATAGTGGCACAGCAGCTAAATCATGGTGGATACTAAAGTGCTTATGGCAGTCTGCTTAGTTTTTTAAGGTGAAGAACCTAGTCCCAAGGTTCTGAGGGGTTCTTTTTTCTTTTCCTTATTTTCTTTCTTTTTTCTTTTTCTTTTTTTTTTTTTTTTAAGAAACAAAACAAAGAAACACAGAAAACAAGGTCACAAATAAAACAAAAGAAATTGGAATGAAAGACGGAATTGACCTAATCTTGGGAGAAATAATATCGTAGAATTTACCACCAAATATGTGACAGGGCAATTATTCCTTCTTAACTTGCTTGCACAGAATTTTCTCCCTGGAAAGGAAGAAAGAAAAAAAAAAAAAGAAAAAAAGGAAAAATACCAGGCCAGTACCAAATGTCTTCACTTTTGCTTAGAAAATTAATATTTTTATGTAATAACTTGTTTATATTTAATGGGGGAATCTGCAGTTATTCACCTAGCTGGCCAAGCTGCTGAAGAAAAAATCATATACTCCACTGGAGACAGTATTGTTACCTGAAATAAGTCTTCCTAAGTGAAAAATTACTGTAGTTTCAGAAAGCATTACTGATCAAGAGGCTTGAGTATGGCAGTGATGCCTTTGTTAGGGGTTGACAATTTACACCCAGCCGGCTTTAGTACAGTACAGAGCAGCGCAGGTTTGTTACACTATTCCCTTTCAATGGGGAGCACCGTGTTTGTCAGGTACTTGCAAAAAGGACCATGGAACTTAAGCCCACATTAATCTCTTCTGTCATCCTCTATATGGTGAATGTCTTCCAGCCTTCGAAACTGGCATAATCCAGATGTGGAGGTTGGCACCCGTGCTGCATGCTGCTGACATGGTGGTATCTCCATGGTGAACAATGAGATGGTATCTCCTCTTCTCCAGAGGAGATGAAACTCCGGAAAACTAAACACATCTGACACACCATTCCTGAAAGGCTGCTAGAAAATATAGCCTACATAAGGCATCATATTAAATTATTAAAATTTAAGATCTCACTGCTCATGCTGTTTGGAGAACAGTTTCCACATCGAGGTTGAGTAACAGGTTTGGGAGATGAGGCACCTCAGTCAGTTGCATTACAAATTCTTTATAAGTGTTAGATGATCAAATTATACCAGTGCCTCAGCTTTCACATCCAAAAAGAGGACAAATACACAGTCTCTCTATGATATAGGGGTCTTCTGAGATAGAGTTTGCTGATGTCTACAAAACACAGAGAGATTCCTAATTGGGGGAAAAAAAAAAAAAAATTGTTCATAGTGCTGTCCTGTCAGGATGCAAAAATTCACCGTGGAGGAATAGGCATTCATTTCCTTTTTGGAAAAGGAATTAAGGGGATTATCAGCATGCTTTCAACGATGAAGTTTTTATAGAAAGGTCCTGTTACCTTCCTCTATGAAAATTGGTTGTTGTTAAGGAAATAACATATTTTCTACAGCTTTCAAAGTAGCTCTGGAAACAAGGGATGAATCCAAGATGACTGCAGGGTCAGTCCTTTGTTATGAAGATGATTATTACATTGTTAATTTCTGAATGGGAAAATCTGAAAGACAAAAGCAAAATCTAGAAATTTCTTATCTCCTACCTTTCTTGCTGTGGGAGATACTTTGAATACTTCAACACAACGAAGAGTGGGAAATCTTCAGTAAGTTGCTCATGTTTTCTTAAAGCAAAGCGAGTGACACTCAGTGATACTCAACACTATATTCAGTGCAGTGTCCAGCTACCCCCTTTCATCCATTCTCTCTTTAAATTCTGGTCACTCCCATAAAATTTCCTTTCTATACCTTTGTACGTCATCAATAAAAAGTGATTTGATTGTAACAAAGGCACTAGGTATGTAATTCCTAAATTCCATAGGAATTTATTAAAATAATGTTATCTACTAAAAATTATTTTTTACCTTGTGTACAGAATATAAGGTGAAAATCCTTCTCTAAAATTAAATTGTAATTAATTCTTAGTGATGGCCTATGATTATAAATGTTATTACAAATATTCCATTCTAAGATCACAAGTACATATTAATTAGGTAATCATTATCAGGTAGGAAATCAATATTGGTACTGGCCTGTATTTAATTAATGCACATACTATAAAGTTATGTTAGATTAAAAAAATTTTGTTTGTCAACATTTTCCTCTGAAGTCAAATATTGACCTGCATTTCCTGTATTGTAATTACATCATCAGTACCATGTCAGCAAGCGCTAGTAACTACAGCAGTGTTCCTGGTAAGGGACACACAACAAGTACAAGGATTTCTATGTATCATAGAATCACAGAATAGTTTGGGTTGGGAGGGACCTTAAAGACCATCTAGTCCCACCCCCCTGCCATGGGCAGGGACACCTTCCACTACACCAGGTTGCTCAAAGCCCCATCCAGCCTGGCCTTGAACACTTCCAGGGATGAGGCATCCACAGCTTCTCTGGGCAACCTGTTCCAGTGCCTCACCACCCTCTCTGGGAAGAACATCTTCCTGATATCTAATCTAAACCTCCCCACTTTCAATTTAAACCCGTTACCCCTTGTTCCATCACTACAGGCCTTTGCAGACCCCATCAGCTTTCTTGTAGGCCCCCTTCAGGTACTCCCCAGAGCCTTCTCTTCTCCAGGCTGAACAAGCCCAACTCTCTCAGCCTGTCCCCATAGCAGAGGTGCTCCAGCCCTCTGAGCATCTTCGTGGCCTCCTCTGGACTCGCTCCAACCGGTCTATATCATTCTTACACTGGGGGCCCAAGAGCTGGACGCAGTACTGCAGGTGGGGTCTTGGACTACAAGGGGAGAATCCCCTCCCTTGACCTGCTGGACACAGTTCTCCTGATACAGCCCAGGATACGGTTGGCTTTCTGGACTGCCCACACAGTGTTGGCTCATGTCCAGCTTTTCATCAACCTACCCCCAAGTCCTTCTCCTCGGAGCTGCTCTCTATCCACTCTCCACCCAGCCTGTACTTGTGCTTGGGATTGCCCCAACCCAGGTGCAGGACCTTGCACTTGGCCTTGTTGAACTCCATGAGGTTGGCAGTGGCCCACCTCTGCAGCCTGTCCAGGTCCCTCTGGATGGCATCCCTTCCCTCCAGCGTGTCAACCACATCACACAGCTTGGTGTCAGCAAACTTGCTGAGGGTGCACTCGATCCCACCATTCATGTCATCGACAAAGATGTTAAGCCATACAAGCCCCAACACCGACCCCTCAGGAACGCCGTTCATCACTGGTCTCCTCTCAGATACTGAGCTGTTGTCTACAACTCTGAGTGCAGCCATTCAGCCAGTTCCTTATCCACCAAGTGGTCCATCTGTAAAATCCATGCCTCTTCAATTTAGAGACAAGGATGTTGTGCAGGACGGTGTCAAATGCTTTGCACAAGTCCAGGGAGATTACATCGGTTGCCCTTCCTTTATCCATCAGTACTGCTTTGAGAATCCACTGTGTTCTTCCTTCATCTTAGAAGGCTTCTATTGAATAACTTTTAAAATGCATGGTCATTTTCTAAACCAATGTAAGGCATGTGAATCTAGAAATGTGATCTGTTAAGGCCGCATGAATTTCTTGTGTAGCAACACTGAAATCAGCAATAATCAGAGACATTCAGGATTTCTTCAGTGACTCCCATCCGTAGGCCAAGATATTCACAGACCTCGGAAGAAGAGCTTTCTGCAGAGATAACTCCATCACCTGAGCTGCCTTTCTGGCCACAGAGCTCCTCCAGGAGCACTTATTTACTTTGGCAGGAATTCCTTCTTGGCACCTAGTGAAATTAATCTTTTCCTGAATCACCATGCAAAAATGCTGGAAGATGTGCAAAGATCCCTGGAAAATTCACATTTTTTTCCTCCATATTGGCTTCAAAGTTGTGGTGCAAGGTGCACAGGGAACCATTGCCATAGAGACTACCATCTTTCTCTAGGAGTGAGGCACTCCTGTGGATCCCATCTGAGGAAGGGACTCTGGAGGATGTCAGTCAGAAAAACCTTAAAAGTCAAAGAACCTCTCCAGAGAAGAGCCATACAATTGTATCTTTTGTCAAAAAAGGAGGCTGGTCAGATAAATAATGCAATCCCTTAAGCCATGGGGACCTTTGCAGAACATTCATATTTATGTGAACATACTACAAAAGGGCAAAATATAGTCTTCTATATTTTGGAAGACAAACTTTATACATGATTTTAACAACAAACATTTCTAGTTTCACTGACTTCTAGAGGAAAGTCACAACAATGAGAATTATGAGTGAGAAGAAGGGCAGATACAGATGTATCATTTCTTAAAAGAGTAATGTAATGATTTAAATAGTTTCCTTCCCAATTAAACAATCTGGAAGATAATTTTCCAAGGAATATTTGAAATAATAATTAGGGTCTTCAAAATCAGAGAACCTTAACAGATGTACTTCTTAACAAAGCTACTTTAACTTCCAGAGCTTGCAAAATTCTCATGTACCCTAATTGGAAAGGGGACAGAAAGGAATTTAATATAAAAATACCCAAGCTTTTTGAGCTCTTTCTGCTTCAGTTCTGCCAAATACTCCTTCTGTGACTTGAAGAAATAGGAAGATTACCTTTCTGCCTAAATCAGATACAGACTCTTCAGAATCTTGTAAAGTAATATGTCCTTTATAATTGTGAGTCACTGTGTTTGTTAAAATTAATAAATGGGTTCAGATCTTCCTATTTGTGCACCATGTAGTGCTTCTAGCTATATTCCCATTGTAAAATCTTGACTGTCTAGGCTTTTGTTTTCAACCTCTCAGCTGCAAAAAATCTATTCCAGATTTAAGCTCAGCAAAATTTGGGTTCCAAGTTTTGGGACCTAGATCAAACTTATTGTTGCAAAATTTCAGAAAACAATAATTTAGGTCCAGATAAAATCTTTGAAGCCAAAAAGACAAAACACAACAGGATTTTCAGCAAAAGAAAAAGAAAAAGTATAACTTAACACAGAATTCAGAAAAAAACATAGTCCCAAGATCTCAGGATCAAGTTGGGGAGTCCTGAAGTTGTCAAAGAAAGGAAGATAAATTATAAAAAAGGTCTTACTCGTAGTCTCTGGCTCTCTGTTCTTAATCCATTTTTCTTCCCATTACAGTGGTGTCACTGCTGAGGATGGTCTGATAATACAGTTCTATACTGATTGCTCCTCATGCTTATGAAATTCCCACCAAAGCCAAGAGAAATTCCACATCAAAGCTGTGGAGCGTTGTTTTTGGAATTAGCTGAAGAAGGTGGGAGAATGAGGCCAGGAAGTTTCCATCCAAAAGTGTAATATCTACAGGAAACACATATCTGGAGAATTCTTCCCACTGTATGATTAAGGACTGTGTAATTCCTAGACTGTTGGATTCCTTGATGTCTTGCAAAAAGACAAGTCGTTTTGCTCGATAAGTACAGGACTTACTTCTGTGCTGAGAAGTAACATCTGTTCTATCAGTCTCTAAAGACGGGAGAACTCCTCCAAAGATGTTTCTGCTGAAGATTGCTTTGAACAATCATCCACTCCATACCTGGCTGTCTTTTGCAGCTGAAAAAAAGGCAGTTTATCTGTAGAAAACATGCTCTACACAGATCTTCTTTCTGTTTGACCTTTGATATTTAGCTGTGAGCCAGGGAAATCTTGTATCTGCAGGCTTTGAGAGGTTCCCTGTGGAGAATGCTGGGGGCTGGGAGGAACAGTGATGAAGGGGTGGGAGGGACAGTCCCTGCTCAGTTATTCTCTGACACCTCTGCTACCACCACTAATGTCCCACTGTGGTCACAGTATCCTGCAGAAAGACCAGCCATGTCTTGTGCAAATATGAAAAAAGGTAGGGTACTGCATAGGTGCACATGCATGTGTACATGAGCAGTTAGATTAAGTACATTTTGAAAGAAGTGTAAAACAAAGGCAGAAATTTTATGTTCATTTCTTTCTAAAGAATCCGCTGAGCCAGACCCAAGGACTACTGCAATATGAAAATGACACCTATGAGTTGCAGGTCATGGCTACGGCGTATCTGTTCCTTACTGGAAATGTTCTGTGTGAATGCTTTCCATTATATATATATAAATTTATTTATAAAAATGGAAATATATATATTCCTTTTTTTTCCAAGGGCTTTTTGACTCACCCTGTTACAAATGTCTTTTTATTTCAATGGGTTTATTTTTGTTAATCCCTCTCCAGACTTCTAAAATTCCAGCATTACTTAATTTCAGTCATGTGCTTCAAACTACAAAATAACTCACACAGAGCTGTCAATACTGGACATCCAAAAAAACCCTTCCTTCATGAAATCTACAGATGTGTATTAATACTGGGGGAGGGGACAGTTTGTGATGTCTTTAAGACCAACACAGAGCAACCCAGCAACGACTCAGCCTTTATGATGTGACAGCCTGAGAAATCCTATACAAGCACAAAACACTGCTTTTCCCTTTCTCCTTTATCCTTTCTCTTACTCTTTTCAATTTTTTTTTTACTTTTCCTTTTATAATATCAGTTAAAAAGAAATAATTATGCTTATTACTTTTCTAAGATTGCAATGAATTATTTAGCTAAGAAATAATTGCAGGAGGCATAGTAAGGAAAATTACCCACAAAGCCAGAGAAACTGCAAGTCAACCTGCCGTCATTGGAAACAAAATCATCATTAATTTTAATGAGATACAGTAGTA
>NW_010230023.1:0-25845 GCF_000690775.1 Eurypyga helias | reverse complement strand
GGAGGAGGAGAATGTGGCCACTTCTCAAAAACCTTCATTGTAGGCTAGGGGAATTTTACTAGAACTCCAGATCAATAGTGGAGACAGCAGTCGATATTAGTAGACCTCACAATCATCATTAATTGAAATCTCTCAACCTTCAGTTTGCATAACAAAGTAGCTAGTGCCTTAATGAAGAATGTAATATCTTCAATGTTACAGCTTTCTGACCTCCTACAACATTCTTGTGGACTAAGATGGCTGAAAATAGTGGCTTAACCTGCTGTAAACCCCTTTCCGTACCTCCACTGCCACACACAATCACATACGTGTATGCATACATGTATGTCAGTGTACTCATATGGCAATGTACTGTAATGCAGACAATTAAACTGCACCTAGAAATTGAGTATCTGAATTCAAATAAAGTGGGTCAGGAAACTTTAAGTGCAGCAGAAAAAGAAAACAAATCAAAACACCAGATAGCCTCACTTTGTACAGAACCAAAAATGTGGATATGGACAAAATACTTCAGTAGAAAGGTAATCTTCGAATTTGAGGTGGAAAAGTTGGAGACGGATAAAAAAGATTTTGAAACGTAAGAGCTCATATTAAATCAAGTTTTCTGTGTTGGGTCTTATTCTCTCTCTCACTTTTAATAGAGTGAATAAAGAGGCATTTGGAAAAAGATCAGGGAGGCTAAAACATAATAAGAATCATTTGTTAGTTGTCAGCCTAAACGTTAAGATGATTGAAGCTTGCAATTGTTCTGTCCTGCCATATGTTAGTGTCTGTGTAAAAGAATCTGATGAAGATGATGAGATAACAATTTTCTGGCTGTAATGAGCAAGGGGACTAGGAAATTGCTGAGAAAATTGTGGGATTAAGGCCCATTTATGGATGAAAATTGCAAAGAACTCTCAGAGCAAATGCAGGATGGTAGCGGCTGACGTATATATTGATTCCACAAATCAGCCTTTTTCAAAAAGGCTGGCAAAAAGAAAACCTTCTAGGGTTTACAATGCTAACCCATACGCACATGCATACATTATAAGTTACTTATTTTCACTACAAGTCTTTCATTCAACTCTTTCTATCTTCTCCATGAAGAACAGTTGTGAGTGAAAATTCTAAGGAATATGCCTCTTTTGTATTCCTGGTTTCTTAACTACTTTCTGCTATTATTTTATGTGAAAGAAGAATGTGTAATGTCCCTTCCAACTGTCTACCATGTTTCATTAATTATTATAACTGATAGTGATAATAACATATAATTGTTCTCACAGCAGTTCTGTTCAAAAATCTGAAGAGAAATACCTGATTATACAAGTTAAAAGTACAAATACAAAAAGCTGCATTTTCCCTTTTAAAAAGAAATTTATCTTGACTCTTGTCTCCATGTATTAGTCTTCCACAATTTTTCCCTATTTCTCTATTTCTTTCTTTTTTTTTTTTCCCTCTTTCATCAAATCCTTATGTTTCCTCATGTCATTCTGTAATAGTAGATGTAGCATTGGTCGTAGTTCATAGCTCCTTTGATCTCTTACTTGTCTCTCCTATAGATTCTTCTACTGTGTTTTTTTACTTATGCAAGATTAAATATGAGAAATAGCAGAAACAATTTGCTTGGAGCTGGGTTAACAGAATTGGGTTTACTCATCTTGAAAAATTGTTTTAAAATGCTATTGTTTTTCATCTTCTCAGCACAAAAACAAACAAACAAACAAAAACACCACCCAAAAACCAACAATTCTTGCAGAGCTTTTCTGTAGAGAAACCAAGAAAGCTGCTATGCCAAAATAGGCAGTAGCCCAGAAGATCAGATGCTCAGTGGAGCTGATCTGTGGGAATGAAATGCTAAGGCTCGTTCAACCTAATTCATACCAGTGACTTGAAGCTTAATTTTCTGAGAAGAAAGATGATAGTTGAGCAGTTTAGTGAAGTTTTTTCTGATACTTCTTTATTCTAGGTTTGACCCAGAAATTCCAACCAAAGAACTCTTTCTAATGAGTTATGCCTATATATATATTTTTAAATTGTCAGTGAATCAGCATTAAGTAATGAAAAATGGATTTTGACTTTGGGAGTCCCTGTGTCCTTTTTTATGTTTGCATAATATATGTGAAGATGGTGCTTGGCTGAACAGTAAAATTAATCTCCAAGAGCCTAATGTTTTCAAAACCATTTTACTTCAGATTCAAAACTTACCTTAGCATTTTGAAGAGTGACGAATCATATTCATAGTGTTCCTCTAATTCCTGTTTAAATGTTGCTTCAAATAAATGACTAAGAAACCTTGAAGATAAGGGAAAATGTAAATAAGATTGGCAGCTTTTTTCTCTCTTTGAAATTTCCTGTTAGAGAACAAAACATTGTTATGCCGTGGCCCTCTTGTCTCTGTGGACAAGAAGTACTGTGATCCCAGGCAGACTTTGGGGAGGAGGAACAAGCTGGCATTTGCCCAAATATGCATTAATAGAGGGAGCTGCCAAAAACTGGAAAATTGCAGAATCTACTCTAAGGGTAATGATAAGGAAAGGAATTAACCATTTTGATCTTTAATAATCTGCCAAAATGATGTAATCCGTGTCATTTTAATCTTTATCTTGGGAATAAATTAATGTGTTTCCATTTTTGTTTCTTTTTGTTCTTACTGCAATTCAGAGTCACAGAAATGAGGTGAGATAAAATTGTAATGATTAATATGGTCCCAAAGAAAAAAGCAGGCTGTTGAACTGTTTTGGGGAATGTAGATTTCTTTTCATTGAGAAAATCTTATTATTATATGTTTTTTGAATAAACTGTAGGCATTAGCTACTTCCATTTTGCCTGTAAAATACAGTTTGGTTAGCAATACGCTCATTTCTGTGTGAGAAGATCATGGTGTCAAGCACAATATCCAACACCACCCCACAGTGCAGTCAAGAAGGAATCAGGCTCTTGAAGGGGTCTAGGCAAAGATTAGAATTAGATACATTTGTGGGTTTTTGTCTGAAAACACTTTGTTGACACTCTTTTTCAGTGTTAAATTGTTTGCTGACTAAGTTTCAAAGTGAGTGTTAGTTCTCTGTAACAGTTTTTTCACATTGAAAAACAAATAGAGAATTTGCAATATTTTTTCTAGTATGTTCTTTGCATGTTAAATATTTTCATCTGTTCTGCTTCACAGGCTTGGAGATGCACTGATGATTGACCTTTTTTCTCTTCCCTGTGTGTCATGCTAACTAGAGCATGCAGTGGGGCTGCATGTTCTTGACCCCCAGGAGGTACGTTTTACCCTCTGAAATCACAAGATTCCACACACGATCTGACCGAAGAGCCTGACCTGCCTGGAAAAGATCAATATAAACCATCTCCTTTACATTTCGAGACATAATTTCTAGGTTGAAAATATACGGGGCCTGGCCTGACATTTACGTACAATTAAGAGTAAGATTTTTTTCAGGCTTTTCATCAATAATTTCTGATATGCAAATTTGATCTTCTACTAGTTCTAATAAAAAGTTTGTTAAAATGGGCCAATGAAAGACAGAGAAATAGAATACATGAAGAGAAGAGAAAAAAATAAAAACAAAACCAAACCAAAACCAAACCCCAACCACAACATTGTTAACTGATTTATTGAGCAAAAATAAATTTTTACATAAACTTCCATGAAGATTTTTATGACTAACTTTATTTTTCCTCAGTGTCTAGCTGCAGTGCTCGCTCCAACAATGTAAATATGACTTCCTACACTATCTAAAGCTCAGGCAGAAATTCTGAGAGAATGCACTGGTATACTACAATTATGATGATGATAATGTCAAAATGTCAGTAACAAAATGAAGTAGCGTTGGTGAACACAAACATTTCTCCATTTCTGGATGATCCTGTATTATTGTGCTGAGGGCAGGCTGAGACCTTTTTGTTTGAGAACTACTACACATTAAAATATCTATAAAATAGGTGTGCCTAATTTTTTTTTTTTTCTCAAAAGTGACCCGCTAAATTTACAGGCAGATTTTGGTAAAATTTAGGGGTAATTTTTATAGAGGAAAAAGCTGTATTCTTTTTTTTAGTTAAAAGAAATAAAAAATATTTCTTAGCCTTAAAATCTGCCTCATCAAGACTTCCATCTAGGAATTTATTTAGATTTTAAGAAGTCTTCCACTGGGTTACATACAGTGAAGTGCTCAACAATCTACATACAAAGCCTGTTGAATAAGTAGGTACAAGAGAAAAATAGAATCAGAATGAAAATGTGAGGGAAAGCTCTCAGTTGCTGTAACAAGCAGTGGTCACTGCACAGACATTTTCTGCAGAGGTCAGCCCATTTGATTTTTACCACCTTCTCCTTCCAGTCTTCCCAAACAAAAAATTCAAATTACACTCCTTCATGTATTAGGGGACAATCTGCATCCACACAAGTCACCCCTTTGGAACTATATTTCCCATTATTTTAATCTCACTTTGCTCACTGGGCTTTAATTCATACTTCATCCCAGTTCTCCTTTAACAAATGAGTTTTTTTACTCAGCACAGGTGCAGAATGTGTGCCTTGATTTAAGTGTGGCAACTGCTAAGAAAACTCTAGATGGGAATTGTTTGTCATCCAGTCTTCTGCACACACTGTAGCATGAACAAACAAAAAATAAAAAAGAGACTCTCACAGGGGAAAAAAAAAAAGCATACATTATTAATGAATGCTCTGAAGGATTTTGGAAGGGTTGTTTTGCTGCTTGTCTTTTTAGAAATCATATAAGGAGACTTCGACAACCACATAACTATCAATATTTGTCAGTAAGATTCCATGAATACGATTGTCTATTAATGCATATTAAAAATGTTAATCACTCAAACTCTAAAGAGAAATTGTTTAAAGACACTAAGACTTGTTTTCTTTTCCAGAGAATGTGAGTGCTGAATATGAATGTTTCACTTCAGTCATATGCCTAGTGAAAAGATTTTAGAAACAGAAACTACGTTTTGCTGCAATCAAAGCAGTATAAGTAAGTAGCCAGCATTTTCCATTGATTTTCTATCAGAGTGGCAGCAAGTTTAAAACTTTCAATCATGAATATAATACAAGGGTTGGTTTTACTTGCCATATCATACTGTTGTTTTAGTTTTGAAAGAAGAGGTTTTAAAAATGAAACTACTTTTTAAAAAAATGATAAGAAGTGAAATAGGTGGCTCTGGTCTGGATTCAGAAGGGGTCACTGCTTTGAAAATGGAGATGCTTGAAAGTGACCAAAATTTATTTTGATTCTTTGACAGTGTTGCACTCAGGGTGAAAGGATCTGCTGACGTCAATCCCATTTGATAGGCAGTGATTCTCCACTGTATCTGACATTAATTAATTCTCTTTTTAGCAGGGTCAACAGTAAGAGCAAAGACTAAATAAATCAAGAGTATCTTTGTGGAAATCAATGAAGTTACACTGGTGAAAAGTAAGCATGAGAGCAGAAAGAACCCCAATAAATGTAGTTCATTATTCATTTCACTTAACTGCTGTGGAAAATAAGTGCCTTTGAACCTACTAAGCCATTAGCAGAAGACACTCAACCCCTGTCTTAAAGAAAAGGGTGATTAATACTTAAGTGTTTCTCTGCATCCCGAAGACATCATATGAAATGATGATCCCACCACTGGGAGCTTTCACCACTGGACAGCAATCAAACTGTTTCAAAGGATCAGGTGGGAATGAGGAAAAGACACGTTTCCCGGAATTCAGAGTTAAAATAAGGCTTTGATTTTGCAATTAGTCTGCAATAGACTAATAGACTCTGTGAAAGAATATCTTAGCTGCAAATAAATTCAATTATCTTTAGCTGTTATATCTCCTGTCAACCCGCTTTGCTTCCTGCGAGAAAGGCTTGTCCTTCTGCTCACTCTATCTACACCACTTACTCCGGTCTTCCTTTGCCATGCTCCACAGGCTGGGGTGGACCTGATCCTCAGGCCATACAGGTCTTGTTAGACAGAGCTGAGACGTGGACCCTTGCAATAATGCTTCTCACATTCTGTAGTCAAGATGCAACTGCAGAAACCAAGACACTACATATCATTATCCCGTGTTATTTTTAAAATCTAACACACATTGTTATAATGAAGGCATTCCAAGTTACTGGTGAATCTAGTTTTGTTTTCTAATCAGTGTAAAATTAAGGAAAGTTCCTTACTATTTCACATGGATCACAAAATCAGTAGGAAATAACTTTTGCCCTTTATATGGGACTGCTATCTGTATAAAGTTAAGAAGATAGTTTTAAACTATTAAATTTGATTTCTGATATCACTAGTCTGGTTTTATGCTCTTTAATTTTTCCAGTTGATTTAACTGAAGCTATTTTAAATATTTTTACATTAACTCTGAATTCATGTGTCTTGAGGTCTGCAAAATCTGAATTTTCTACTGAATGTCTTTAAAATTCTGGGAAAATTAAATCTCCTGTTCTATTCTGTGTTATGCATTTTTTCAATCCATCTAGGTCAATACAAAATACTCCTCGATTATTTTTCAAATTTATAATTTGTAGACAAAACACATGCATCTTGGGAAAACTAAATAATTAAGTTATATATATAAGTTTTTCAGAAATGAAAGTTTTCTAGTGTGTTACAAATATCACAAGTCCACTGCATAATATCAGTGATACTCCAGAGTTTATAAGACTGAAAAAAAACTTGAACAGCTATTTATGGTGACTAAAATATTTCATGCAACCTTTGACAGCCCATGTTCACTCTTAGTTTACCATAGGGCAAACCAGTGCATAATACAGGATTGTTCAGGCACATCTGCTAGAAATTCAGGGCAGAATTTAGAGAAGAACTGTGATTCGTGTACACAATGACTAATGTAATTTTACTGTTTTATTTCTATTAGTAGGAACAGTGACATGGATGATCTAGGCTAAGTGTAGCTTAATTTGTGAATTACTTTTCTAAATACTAAATATGGGACTTAAGTACCTGCAAGAAGATGGAGAAAGACCCAATATGCTGCCCTGTTTTGTTCTTTTTCTGCTGTCTGACCTGTTTGAATCCCAGCATAGCATAAAGGCATAAACCCACACATTTTGACCACTGTTTACTTTAAGAGGTTTATGAGACCCTCAGAGTATGAAAACCTGATTTTTTTCCAGAAAAAAAATCATAGAGTGACAAAATCATCCCCCTGCTCAAAGTAGGGTCACCTAGAGCAGGTTGCTCAGGACTGCACCCAGTTAAGTTTTGAATATCCCCAAGGATGGAGGTTCCACAGCATTTTTTGTCAACTTATGCCAGTGTTTGGTCATGCTCACAGAAACAAACAAACAAACAAAAAAAACTAACAAAAAAAAACCCAAAACCAAAACCAAAACCTACTTTTTCTTACATTTTAATGGAACTTCCCGTATTACAGCTTGTGCCCAATAGCTGTATCTGCGATAGTCCAATAGAATAAGGAATGTAGATAGACCATAGCCTAAGAGGAAGTATATTTTAGACCAGGATATAAGAGGTTCGTAAAAGGAAAACTATGATCATATCTGTGATTTGATCCAAATATCTACTTAAGGTTTTTTAGATATTTCTACAAGGTCCATTATAATGTCTTCTAAGTGTATGCATGTCTACACAATCATAAAACTCAGCTCCCTCGTTTCCGGCAAGACCCAATCTCCAATCTCTTTAACATACACTCAGTGTATGTACAACTTCACACTCAAGGTCTCTTCTAGAGTAAAGAAATTAGACCTTTCTGGGATGAAATTTAGTTGTAGTTCTGAGAACATTTGCTCTGGTGGACTGTAAAACTCTTCTCACATTATTTGAAGTGTTTTAAACTGGGAAAACAAACAAACAAAAAAGTCAGACAACCAATCAGCCAAAACAAACAAACAAAACCCCCCACAGGTTTTGCTAGCAGAAACCTGGTACGCAGTTTAGATGCAACCAGTTGGCTCTTGAAGCAGTTAGCGCTAGTCTGTATCGACGTGAGCCACTCAGAATCACATAGTTTGGGGATCAAGGACTGGCATAAACATCCTAAGCAGTGTAGGTGTAGCTGTAGAAATATTAGATGTCAAGAAAGCTTTGAGATTTGGCATTTGGGCTTGTTCAGCCTGGAGAAGAGGAGGCTCCGAGGACACCTCATTGCAGCTTTCCAGTATCTGAAGGGGGCCTACAAGGGTACTGGGAGAGGACTTTTTACAAGAGCCTGTAGTGACAGGACAAGGGGTAACGGGTACAAATTGAAATCAGGGAGGTTTAGATTAGATATCAGGAAGAAGTTCTTCCTGGAGAGGGTGGTGAGGCACTGGCACAGGTTGCCCAGAGAATCTGTGGATGCCCCATCTCTGGAAGTGTTCCAGGCCAGGCTGGATGAGGCTTGGAGCAACCTGGTCTAGTGGAAGGTATCCCTGCCCATGGCAGGGGTTTTGGAACTAGATGATTTTTAAGGTCCCTTCCAACCCAAACCATTCTATGATTCCATGATTTTTCTCTTATGAGGGTGGTAATTCTTGCTGAAGCCAAGGGGAGCCCCTTGTATTCTGCTAAGGAAGATGAGTTCCAAATAGGATGAGGGTAAGGTCCTTTGGGTAAACTGACACACCTTGTGGGGTGTGTGACCGAGGCAGCAAAATGCTGTGAAAAAGGAAGATTGCAGAGGAACTGTTTTGAGATATAATTCAAGATAACTCTGTTCCTATGCTTTTCACCACCATTCCAGCAAGAGTCCTAAGGATAATAAATTGTAGCTTTATGCAATGACTTCTTAAATGTCTTTTACCTAAGTAACATTGCCAGTGAAATACTGCTAGGTTTCAAAAAATCTAGGAATCGAGAGTTGTTAGCTGTGCTTATTGCTGCCCATTATGTGCAAAGGCATGGATTTTGCTGTCAGACAGGTGGGGTTTCATTCGACATTAGGCCATTAACATGCTTGAATGGTCCCTGGATAAAGACACTGTGAAGCTAAGATACTACAGTTTTGTCACAAGACAAGATCACCAATGTTAGACTATACATCACATTCACGGTGCCTGATTGATTGTAAAAAAATAAACCATGTCTTCCCAGCAGTTTTGCTTTAGAACAAGGTAATATGTTAGTTGCTCTAAGTGAAAAACACATACCTTTTGAGCAGTGAGTCCAAGGCTAATATGTTAATGGTCAGACTTGATGATTTTAGAAGTCTTTTCCAACCTAAAAGATTCTATGATTCTATGTCTGCAAGGTCTCAGAAGAGACACACTTACAAAGTCATTGCTGTACCTCTCCCGTGATAATATATTCTTCTCAAATCCCTGAACTCTGTTGCTTCAGAAACTTTTTCACAGAGATGAGGAAGGTGGCATTGTTGCCTAAACCTGGAATCTTTCAACCTTACTGTCAGCATCTTTCTGAGGCACCCGAGTTAGGCATGGAGCTGCTGTGGGTTCACTGAAGAGTCAGCGGAGGGGAGTAGGCAGCTGGAGATCATGGCCTCTGCATTGCTCCATTGTAAGAGCTTTTCTTTTTCACTCTGCCTCAATGGGGTGAGTGGGGAATGTCAGTTAAGTGTCTAAAATTAAATGCAAGAAAAGCAAACAAAGCTTGAATGGATTCCAGTCGCCCAAACAAGAGTGCTCCATGTTATAATCTGTCCATTCTTTTTGGACTGACAGTCTCTAAAATTACCTGGATGTTATACTCTGTGCCAGAAGGTCAGTGAACCAATGAAGTCACAGTGTTGAAATAATTTTAGGGAAACACAATCATTATGTACCTTTTTGCCAGAAATATTATTTTCCCTAAATTAAAAACAAAAGAAACTTTCAAACTTTCTAACCAAGTAATAATCTTGAACTAAAATAAAAATGTTACAAAAAAATTAATAATTTGAGCTTGTGGGGAAGTTGTGGGTTTGTGCTAATGACATAACAAGACATTACTTTCTTCAGGCAGACACTTGCATTATCACTGCTAACATCTAACAAGATTGTATTGGAACTGTATGTTTATTCGCAACTGTGAAATTTCTGCTTTTTTGGGGAATAACCTGTGGCATTTATTCTGAGAAAAGAAAGGTGAGTGAAAGAGATCACTTTTTAAATATGACATATTTTTCCCTTGTATTCTAATCACATGCTATTGTCTGTGTGCCTTAGTGATTCCCAGTTCCTTTCTGTTTCCTTGCCTTAACTCAGACTGCAGTTTAGACTTAGACAAAATTTTTCCTTTTTCCTGTGATGGCAGATGCAAAAGGTGCCCTTGCCTGGCTCTAGCTTTAACAGCCAGAGCAAGAGCAACAGCTCAGACAGTGAAAACAATGTGAGTTTTTTCAATCACCTCTGTAGGCACTAAATGGTGATTAAGGTTTACATATATCCCAGGCTGGCCCCTGGCCTATAACTCTCCTTTCAAAACCATCCTTATGACCTATGTATCTCCTAGTGCTATGCTGAAATTATGGCAATATCTCATTTCTAACTCTATATAGACCCAAACAAAACAAAAACTGCATAAACCAGAGAGCAACACTATCTTAAAGCAAGCCTGTCCAGGTCTGGAAACCATCTGGCTCTATAACATGGTGCTCTGCTTGGCCTAATCTGTCTGTCAGGGGTGCTGGGGAAGGCTGAGCAGCATTGGGCTGAGGAGAAGAGAGGGGCAGTCATTCAGTGAAGAAAATTCCTGAAATACGTTATATACGGTGGGATTCATAAAAGGACTAGATATCTATACATAAACTGAGGGCAATTCTAAGTTAGTATTGTGTTTAAAAACAACTTCACCAGCTTCACTGGAAGCCACCTGCACCACTTGGGTTTAAACAGAACAAGAATTCAAAAAGTGAAAATTCAAGGAATCTCAACTTTCAGCTTTTCATAATTCTGCAGAATCAAGTAACCAGGAAACTTTCTCACAGGTGTTTCAAAGGACTCAGAAATGCACATTCATATGTTGTTTGGATTTCAACCATGCCCTGAGGGTCCTCACACAAATGGGGTCCTGTTGTGTCTGGTATTGAAGAACCTCACACAAAGGTACAGCTCATATACTGTGTTGCTCTGTCTACTACTACTCCTGTCCTTCAAGTCATCTACTAACATTAAGTCAACATGTTCATTGATTCCTACATGCTTCTAGAATTGCCAGATTGCAGCAACAGTTGTGTGAAAGAAATCCTAAAAGAAAATGAAGCCAAATGTCCTTTTGAGCTCATTATCAAATCTCAGAGTAACTCTAAAAGCTCTAACAGCAACCAGAAAAATGATGTCATAATAATGTTCTGCGGTCCCTTTACTAGCTCTCTGTAGCTACTTATAAGATTTCAGAATGATGCATTATCATTACTTATTATTTAGATTTCAGAAGAATACACAATGTGCTAAATGCTTCTACAGTACAGGTGAAAACACAGTCCTAACTTTAAAAAGGGAAATGTCTAAGAAAAGGCAAGATGAAGGAAATTGAAGGAGATATTTTAATCATTCTTAAATAGCTCTACTATTACTTAGACAATCTTTTTTTCTTTCAGAAAGAATCTGAGACAGTTGTGCTGGGCTCTGTTTCACATATATTCAATCTCGTTTTTCAGCTCACATTCACTCATAGGATAAATAAGACCGATAAGCAAAATGGATTAAATAGTGTGGTGTGAACACCACTGAAATCAGTAAAAGACTTCCTGCTAACTTCAGTCAGCTACAGACTATGCTTTAATGAGCCAGGTGTGTTTAAGTGTTACTTTTTCCTTTAAATTTATTTTAAATACAGATAAAGAAAATTAACATAATTGGCCCAGATTCTATTTCTGGGACATCCAATCTTGGAATGCTACAGCCTGAAATATCTCCCTAAAAAGAGATGAGCTTTCTGTGCAGGGAAGAGGAATGGGTGCCAGACAAACATACAGCTCTGATTATGCTATTAAACTTTGTTCAATAATATTAGCTATCAGTATCCCTGATTTCTTGAGACTGTAAACTGCTTGTCCCCATATGCTTCTAAAGCAATTAACACTTTGCTGACACTTTGAAATATTATTATTGTTGCTTAGTATTAACTCCAAACGGTGGCAAGACAAATAGGGTGTCCTTCATACAGAATGAGGCATCTGTTTTGACTGTCATCAGTGGGACCTTTTGTTGTGTTTGTGATTTGAAGTATATTGTTGATACCAGCACAAAAACTGGCACAAATGCTGCTGATAATTGTTGTGATGGCCAGGTGTCCCATCTGGCCAGTAAGAGAAGAACTTAGCTCTGCACCTAGGAATGCACATTATTTAACGTGTATCACTTCATGCACTATGTGAGGCTCTAAAATTGTAACTGAACTGTATGGAGAACATGTCCCTCATGACCAAGTGCATTCTAATTTTGCAGAATTCCTCAAGAGAGGAAGAAATTTTAGGTGCCTTAGGACTGAGTGAATTTCTGAATGAACAGAATGAGTAGAAAATACAGGACATTCTCCCTCCTTCCCATTTGCTAAAAAGAAAAGTGTCACAGTGTCAAATAGACTGGACGTTTGAGACCTTCTTCCCCTGGCTGGAAATACTGCAGCCCAGTTGCTCCATGGAATTATATATACTTCCTCAGAAACATCATGAGGAGCAGGCATACCTGTCTGCAGTCCTTCTGAAATCTGAATCATGTCTGACAGATTTTCCTATCAACCAAAAGGTATGTGGTGTGCTGGACTTCAAATACCTTATTTCTTTTCTTCCTTAAAGAAGCAAGAGCCTACCAGTATCTGGTTATTTTCCTTTTAAGCTTGATTGTCTTATTTTCTCATTTTGTGCATGAACAATGACATTTTTCTTCATTCTACTTCAAGAATAAATAATTCTTGTATGAGTTCATATCAAACCATGGCCAGGAGGAGGGATGGATTCTCATCCTGCCAATAACATACATAGACTCACATACCTATTAGATGTCACACTAGAATCCTACAAATGATAGTTTTTCCTTCTTGTCATTCGTAAAACAAACAGCTATGATTTTGCATGTGTACAAAGTGTATTTTCTCTTCTTCTCTAATTCATGCCCCTTATCTCCTTTTGCACTGGGAGGACAAGCACAAATGCCTGAAAGCACAATACAGTCCCCTTTGCACTCTCTTGTCCTGCTCTACGAAAGCATCTTGCAGATGCACCTAGAATCCTCTGTCTGTCTCATCCGAGGATCCTTCCACAACTGCGAAACTATGGCCAACCCATAGAGAGGAAGAGACAGCTGTGGAAGTATGACTCAAAGAAAAATTGAATGCACTATATGTGGAAATAGGGGACAGAACAATATCAATACACCGTCACTGTTAGTATCCTTACCCTCTCGAACAGATAGTGTCAATGTCTATCTGAGGATGGATGACGCAAGCCTGACGGTTCAGGTTTATGTGCACAAACCATCTTTTATTCCATGACTCAGCCTCACCTCCGGTCTGCCAGCATGGCTGTGGCTGCAACTTCTGAGAGATCTTTCCCCTTAGATGACACCCCTGTATGAGGTCATGCTGCTTCTTTTCAAAAAGGCATCACGGGAATGCCTTCACTCCTCCTGGATTCCCATCTTTGTCTACATTTTCTCTTAGAGTCTTCACAAGCTGTAATGAAGGACAGCAATTCCCACGAAAACCTGTGCATGCAGGAAGCCACTCGGGAAACAGAAGGCAGTGTCATTTCTATCTCTACCGAGTGCTGCAGTCTCATACAGGCTCCAGTTATTCTCCATCGCTGCAAGGAGACCGCTGACAACATTCAGTCAGTTCACGTTCAAACAGAGGATACCCACTGAAGTTGCCAGAACTCATTTGTGAGAGATCTGGTGGTCAGTCTCTGATTTGTCCTTTGATGAGCTCCAGCCAAGGTCTGGACGTTGGGTCTGTAACCCTTCAAGGGTAGCCTGCAGAGGGAAATCCTCCCAAACTTCTCCATCACCCAAACTTCTGCATCAGGCTACTGGTGTTGTCTTTAACAGCACTGAAGGAACTGTTGTGCTAAGCAACACAGCATTAAACAGAAGTTTATTATTTAAAGACGCTTGTGTTGTAACCTGCAGGCAAGGGTTTTGCCAGACATACCTGGTGTTCCCATGATCTAGCAGCAATATAACCCTGTAGAGACACACCCCGTAGACAAGTATTGAATTACCGTACGACCGTGTGCTTTCTTAATGAAACATTAGCACCTTTGGGACTTGACGAGTTTCATCCATGATTACTTCAGCACAGGTAGTATGAAGAAAGCAAGCTGAAAGACAGAAATATATTTTGATATTTGTTTTAATTCCAGAATAACATATCTGTTCTAATTAGAGAGGTGCCTTCCAGGCAGATGTTCAAACCACGCGGGAATTCATATGCCAAATGCAAGATTAATGGGCTCACATGCTAATGAAGCACTCTCTCACTTTCCATGCCAGCGAATAAAAGCACCAGCCCTTCAATGGTTAAGCTGAAGCTATATCCTTCCTTAGCTGCAAAGGTTTATTCCTGTGGGAGTCTTCAGAGATTATTTCACTGATTCATCGAACAATCTTTTTAGCTTTATCCTTTTCATGCTATAGTAAGGGGCTTAGCCCTTTTCTCCTCACACAGGCAAAACTCACAATTTGAATGTCTAGGGTATATAGTACCATTGCTCTGTGAAGCATTTTCGTCCTGCTTCTGATGAGGCACTAAACAGAAAACCCTTCCCCTACACAAATGAGTACTGGCTTGGTTATAAGAAGTGACATTTCAGCCTGCCCCAGATAATAGACCAAGAGTCAATTTAGTGTCAAAAAATAGCAAGTTGCCTGTCTGTATGAAAGGTTTTTGGGGTTGTTTTCTTTCAGTGGTAGGCAAGCAGACTGAGATTCTATCTCCACCATGAAAAAGGCCTTTATTTTGTGTTATTAAATGAAAGCTGAGCTTATCACTGACATCACAGGCTAGTTCTAATGGCTTTTACAATGGCCCTAATGGCTAGTCTGAGAGAGTCCCTGGGCCACATTCTCAGGCTGTATAAACTAATGAACAACCGGACCCTCCGTTTTTAGTACTTTCTTTCCCCCATGTGTCAGTTTCCCCTCAGCAGCATACAGTTGTTTCCTGTGTCGGAGATTTGGCCCCACAATTTTCATACAATTAATCAGTTTTATACAAGTTCCTGCTTGCAATCTCGAACCTCTGGGTTCAGAGGGTTGGGTTCAAGGTGTTCATGAGTATAGCCTGATCTCTCTCATCTTTGCCTACACTTGCGTGTATGGCTGTGCCTGAGGGTGCATTAGGAATTCCCTCCACCAGCCTATCATTGGTTTTGTAGAACCCAAATTACCTTCATTTTCTTTGAATTTTATGGAGAGGAAATAAAACATAATAAAATATTGTTCCCAAAAGGGCAGTTGTGTAGTATAATCTGCATTTCTATTTCAGGCTGCCCTAAGAGGACACTGTGCTGCCAAGGTTATACAGCTACAATCATCATGTATTTATGCAAAATAAGAACTATGTAACAGTGCAGCATTAAACTTGATGAGATTATTAAAAGGAAAACACAGATGAACATAGCCTTTTCTTCTAATACTTACTTTTATAGGGGTTTGAACCAAAACCTTAGTCAGACACCTGAATATATCCTTTCCTTCATTACTTTAGCAGTCTTGATAAAGACAATTAGTGTCTCCGTACATTTATTAAATAAATTGATTTTAGAGTCACAAAATGTTGAAATTGTCTTTTCAAATAAGCTCTAAGGGGTCTGTATTTTGTAAACATGAGTGCTCAAGCACTGGAGGGTTTATAGCTGGAACCAACCACACGACAACTATTAGCTATTTGGGTGTATTAACGGGTGTGTGTGGTATCTCCTAACAAACACCAAACGCCTTCAGATCCCAAACAGTCACAGAAGTGATCTCCGGATTGTTATCTTAAACCCTGAAAGTCCTTCCTGTATGGGGCAGGATGAAGATCAGACTGCCAGATTCAGTGTTTCCCATCTATCCTGGCTCAAGGAAAATGGGAACACCCCTCTCTGCTCCCCAGTCTCAGACATGGACACAGGTCTGTACCACTCTTCAGCAGATACAATGGAGGGTCGTTTTGCTGACTTGCACATGTAAGAACATAACAACATGTAGGAACACAAGGCCATTTCCAGATTTATACATTTTTACAGCCTTGCAAAACATCAGAACAGATGTTTTGGATTAGGTCCAAACCCATCCAGCCTAGTATCCCACCTCTGGCAGTGACAAGGTAAGTGCCAGGGGAAGCACAGAAGGTGGAGGCATACACAGGACCTCCTGTGTCGGGTTTCTTTTCTAGGTGTTTCCATTCTTGGATTTATCTTCCTTGTTCATTCTCCTCTAAGTGAGCTTTGAGTACCCATAACATACCGTAGCAGCAAGTTCCCCACCTTAGTTACACACAGTGCAAAAACCTTAGTTACACACAGTGCAAAAAGTACATACATTTGTTTGTATTCAGCTTACATCTTGCTCTTTTTGGTGAGCCACTATTTTTAGACTGGGATGAAATATTGAGAAACCCATCCTTACTTACCATCTCCACATCACTCATAATTTCACAGGCATTTCTCCTACTCATCTAGAGCTGCTTCTTTTCCATAGTGACGATACCTGGTTAATTTAGATCTTGCCTCTGAGGAAGCCTTTCCACGCCTTCAGTTGCCCTTGTTCTTCCTCTGTAAACTTTTTTCTAGTTTTCTGGCACCTGTTTTGAGATGCGGAGGATCAGAACTGCCTGTGTAAGGAGAATATAAAACCTGCCATGCCTCGATGTTCCTGAGAACAGAAAGCAAAGAATCAACCCTTTCACAAGCCCCAACACCTTCATACAGGTTCTATCAGAATTTGTTATCTTATGTTCCCAAAAGCAGTAGTTGTGCAACAGATTCGGTTGCCTTTCAGTCAGGCGTAACATGATTCCTGAATGTATATTACTCCACACACCCAAGAAACCAGGCTGAGATCCCACATTATAATTTTTCAAGTTGCAAAGCTAGTTTAAGAGCAGTGTTCCCCTCCTTTGTTGGTGCTCAGATGTGGCAATGGAACTGTCTGGGTGACCATACCCAAAACTGGTTCAGTGGAATGATCTAAGCTAACAGATGCTTCCTCCCACCCTTCCTCGAGTGTTGCTTTTCTTTGTTTATTAACCTGCATCACTCCAGCTGTCAGCAGTGATACCGATGAATGAATTAGCCTTGCTGAAGGACTGATAAGATTCCCCCAGCAGAGGTGGGGAAGGAGAGAAAGGAATGATCAGGTGAGAGTAAAAAGGGGATGAAACTTCTTAAATTAGCTTTCCCCCAGCAAAAAATCCTCATGTGAAACCATGGTCTCAGAGGTGATGAGTAGCTGCACTGATTTCATCAGTTGTGCTTTTCTCGGGGTGGGATTCTGCAGGTGGGAGGGATTTGGAGGGGGATGGGGGAAGGGGAGCGGGGCTTAAAGGTTTTCTGTTTGTGCAGGCAATGATGCTCTGAATTGATTGTAATTGTCAGGGATAGACCCACTGCCTGAAACAGCTGTTTTGCAACACAAGCAGCACACCTCCTCCTCTTAAAATTAAAAATAAATGAACAGATCGAGAGATAGAGCATAGAAGGATGGACAAGGAGGGGAAGCAAAGGAGCAGCTCAGGGGGAAGTTGTTCCTGCGACTGGGACAGCAAGCAGAGCTTTCAAAGTACAAGTCAGGATGTTTAAGAACTGAAGATTGGAAAAAGCAAAACAGGAATATGCAATTCCAAGCTCCCTGTGACATATTTAAATGGGTTCTGCCCTCCTTAAACTCCGGATTTGCTGCAGTTAACATCACTAATCCTCACATTCCTCACATGCCAATCAGGCCTCTTAAGGGGGCACTTGGGCAGGGAGCTGGTCTGTGGTTGCTATTCCCATGTGCGATAAGCAGAAAGTACTCGCACAGATACCGTACCCGATGTGCCGTTACGGATGTCAGCCAAGCCGCAGCACGGTCGCAACCGAATGCGCTCAGCCAGGACTTCTCCCTGTGCCAGTCTATACCTCACCTGGCACCAGTTTACACCAGGGAGGATCTGGCCAGATATTCTTCCAGTTCTTTCAGAAATCCTACAGTACAAAAGCGATACTTTGGAGCGTTTCACACTCAGAAGATGGTTGACCTGCTTGTTGGCATTTTTCATGAAAATTTCTGTCGTAATCTATTTTTAAACTTCTGGGTTTTTTTTGCATTTGCATGTTTGTCACGAATTGTATGTGTTTCTGAATTAAAAAGAAAGTCATGGAAGTGCTAGCTCATGATTTATTTCAGTACAAAAGCTCTCAGTATAAGCATGTTCAAAATTAGTTTATCATCTATATGAATATTCATAAGTTTACAGCACACAGTATCAAAAGAAATAAAAGCAGAAACACAATTATTGTCTTAACGCCCCTTAAAAGCCTAGCAAGCTAAAACCACAGTGAACTTTGATTTGTTAAGATATTTTAATAACCAAACATTTTCCTTACAAGCACATGTTCTTTCAGGAAATGTATCAGGTTAAAAGAGTTTATGTTAAAAAAAAAAAAAAAAGACATCTTAAGCAAAGGTTAAAAATTACACCATGAAAAATGAGATCTTTCTGGAGACCAGGTAACTAAATATCAGAGGAACATGTTATCTTCATGGAGAAAATCTGAGTTTTAAGTGAAACCAGAGGGGAATGGGTCACTCCGCGTGACCCTGCAGGCATGCTAAACAAGCCTAACTCCATTTCAGAATCCGTCATTGACTGCTGCAGCGAGGTGCTTGAAATGGGGCTGTGTAGCTCGACAGTATTGTTTCCCGTCTCCATTTTTCACAGGGAGCCCAGATGAAACCTCAACACAGAGAAAAAATAAGTATTTCCACTTAGATTTTCTTTTCTTCCTCTGGAGTCAACTATTCGAAGGTTTGGTGTTTTGATAAATCAGTGCAGCCACTGTAACTGAGTATCTGCTCATGCTGATTAGTTCAATTAGATCTAAAAGTCTGCATTAGATATCATAGTTAGTAGATTTCAAATAATACATCTGGTCCTATGCATTTTAATAACTGTGTTTGTTTATAACTACGTTTGTAATTTTTATATTTTATTTGGATTTATGTTTTTTAGTGGTTGATAACATTTATTTCTTCATTTTGAAAGTTTGTTTTAGTTGCTTATTTGTTAGTTATTTGCCCTTTTATTTTTTTTCTTTTTCCTTCTGTTTTATGTCAAATCTCCCTGGAGTTTAAGGAAGGAATCTTCTAAAGACAGCTTTTGTATCTTGAAATAAATATTATATGATAAATATTTATTTTATCTGCAGCCATCTGTGAGACTGAAGTAACACAGGAAAAACACATGCAATACCTGTCTGCAGTTTTCAAGAGTTCACTACTAGCTTTGCCAAGATTTCAAGGACTTCCCTCATTCTTAAATTTTTTTTTTTTCCCCCAAACTGTTTCGTGAATTCAGTTAAAGACCAAAGGCATTATTAGGACATTGAATTGTTTCAAAATTAGAGGCACCTTGACATCTGTCTTTGGTGTATTTCTTTTGTGGAGAAAAGTTATGAAAAGAGAGCAAACACAGGGAGTCAGACGAGGAAGCTGTTGTTGTACACATGGGTAGGAGCTCACATGGCCCAGCACCTAAGTTCAGTGGAAACAACTGCAATAAGGGCAGTAATTCTACTTGGTTAAATAAAGGTTTAGGTTTAAAAGGTTTAGGACTGTCCCTGTACCAGAATTTAAAGTTGTTGCATCTGCAGTAAGATATTAAGTTCATGCAGGAATGGGATAAGACCAGCAAAAATTTGTCAAAGGGGTTGTTTCACTGTGAAAATTTGATTATTTGCTTTGAGTTCTTTATGTTGTTATTCCAAGTCACTGCAATCCATTTGAAGTACATATCAAAAAGAAAAAAAAAAAAGGGGGCAAGCTAGTTTGGATTCTGGTGAGATAAAAAAATAGGGTTCTGTCTCGTTTTCTGCTCTGGCCCATGGATGCTAAAATCCTCAGTCCAAAGCAGCCAAATGTCAGCTCTCATAAGAAAGCCAGTTGCCAGATGTTGGAACAATTGATGGCCCAGATGACAGAGGTCGCCATTTGTTTTGGGCAGCTGTCCTTCAGCCAGCCGGTGCCCCCGAGGACCACGGGCAGACGCCAGATGGCTCGGGGTGGGTGCTCCGGCTGCCCCAGGGCCACTGGCTCCTGGCAGGGTCTGGGGGGATGCAGCAGATTCCCAGAAAGATATTGGCCGGGGGAGGTGGGATTTAAATCAGAACCTTCGAAGTCAATACAAGCTCATATGAATGAATTTAAGGCCAAGTATAATAATTATTGCTGCGAGGGGATAGCAGCAGCAAAGTTAGGCTCCTGCAGAACATCTAAATACCCAAATCATTAAGCTTTCCTGTGACCTGTATATCCTGGGTCAAATTCATATGGAGACTACAAAGCCCACAGGCTAAATTATATATCTGAGGACACAGCTAATCAGTCTCGCCTAATAAAACTACAAGAAAATGCATGCTCCAAGCTGACATCACCACAGACAAACTGCATGTAAAGTGCACGCTAAAACAATGAGTCTAGTGCTCTCCAGCCTCAAACTGGGATGACTGGAGGAGGATCTGATAGAGGAGCTGTAAAATCATTAGTAGGAAGGAAAAGGTGAATAAGGAACAATTGGTCACTGTCTTTTCCATGCAAGAGCTAAGAGTCATCAAAGGAAACCCGCAGGACCCAGATTCATAATAAAGAAAAACTCCCTCAAACAGCACAGAGGTAACGCGCGGGACTGTTTGCTGCAGGATATGTCTGGGATTGGAGGTTTGTGAGCATTCAGAAATGGCTACATCCATGGCAGACAAATCTGACAAGGGTGTCTGAACACAAAGAATCATGTGCTTCCTTTGTACTTCAGGTTATTTAATAACAGTTCTCCAGGGTTTTTAATACAGCTCTGTTAGGTAAAGGCTAGTGAGTTTGGTAAATACGTGGTTTGGGCCATCACAGCCATTCTCAAGTTCTCACCTTGGGCACTGTATAACCACAGAAATCTGGAGAAAGAACCATTTTCCTTAAAAGGGTCCTTATGGGGTAGCTTATCCAGGTTAGTTCAGTCTAAGGAAAATGCTGTAAGGCTTTCATAGCTGACTGTTGCAAAAGCTTGTTGGAGGTGTGGTGGTTTTCAGACTTGCTTTTCAGTTTCAGGTTTTTTGCCCCTCCCAGCAGAAAAACAGGCTGTTGCGGAATGAGCATAAGCTTATAAACAATATATTTGCTTTACTTCATTATCTTTTGTGACCACACAGAAGTAATCCATTGGCCGTTGAAAGCCTCAGGTTGAAAATCAGCAGTTGCCACCCCTGGGAGGTGGATTGCAGTCCTGGTCCCCATTCTTGGATTCCTTTATTTTCCTGGGTAAATCTTTACAGTTTAGCAGTCATGTGCCATAATCTCATGCCTGCTGCATGGCAGTTGCCAAGGAAACTCGCAGGCTGCACATGCTAGAAGTGATCCTGAGGGGATGTCAGCTACGATTGCTTTGGTGGAGGTTTTGCTTGGAGTGGAAGCTTACCCACGGTGGAGGCTGATTTTCCCTTCCCAGATTAGGAAGTGAATGTTAGAACATGTTTACAACAAAGCTCATACTTTCTAGACAGAGACTGAAAGGTAATACTTCACAATAATTTTATTTCCTTAGTGTATTGTTTTTCCCCAAACCATGTTCCATGTATCTATTTCTGTAGCCTAATATTTGTTATCTGTGAAATCTTGATGTATCTCATTGACATTATTCTGTGAAGATTATTTAAAATGGCAATAACCATGTAAGAAAAAAAGGGATTAGGAAAACATACATGTAGATACAAGCTGAATAAAACAACCTATTTACTAGGAAGCATAAGCATTTGACAAAGGATACTCTACTAGAAAGAAAAAAAAAAAAAGTTAAAAAGATGAGACAGAGATCCAAACTCCTAATGAGATAGAAGTAGTATCTGATACTGTATGTTACGTATATCCAGTACCCTCTGAGTATGGTGAAGGTTATCAGGCTGCAGCTTTTCAGCCTCTGAGATTAAGCCTGCCTATACTGCACAGCTCCCGTACACCCCAAAGAGCATGCGTCAGGTTTACAGGGATATTTGTGAAGTGTCTGTCCTTGTAGATACCATTCACCTATCCACGTGGCCTGAGGGTACAGGGAACATGTATTTTGGGAGATTCTATGTGCAGGGATTTTTTTTTTTCCTCCTTCTCTTTCTTGTTTTTGTTGTTATTGCTTTTGGGTTGGGTTTTTTTTTTTTTGAGATCATGGGCAAACACTAATTTTGTCTAACCCCTCCCCCCAGGTCAGAGACATAATGCTGTGAAATATAAGGGACCGTGACAAAGAGAACAGAGTGCATGTATCTTCTGACTTCCAAATACTGGAGGAATATTTGAAAGGAACTAGCGTATCATTTGATAAAAATTTTTATTGTCCTTCGAGAACTGGATCTCAGACTGTAAAACATCAGAGTTTAAACCCAAATATTTTTTTCTGCCATGTAATGTGGGACACACTGAGCAGAGAAGCTTAGTGATGGTGAGGCAGTCAGGAACAGAAGGGAGGAGGTCGAAGACTGTGTCTTCTTATTCTAAGCTAGAAAGTAACAAAAAATAAATAACCCCAGCCAACTCATCACTCCACATTAAAATATGCAGAAGAGAAAATAAAGGTTGGAGGAACAGAAAGCTACTAGATGTTACCAGTTATTTTAAACTGGTTTAAATTAGATAGGAAATCAGTGCCATATTATCACACAAAATATACAGTAGAGGAGGAAACACAGGAAGACTTCTCCTAATCTACCAAAATGCATTTGTTTCATAACAAAAATATGTATAAGGAGGAATGCATATCCAATCTGGAAGAATGTTAGCATTTAACGCTCTTTTCATCTTTGTGAAAATACTCCCCTTCTGGGACCTTGCCAAGAAAGAGATTTTGACAAGCTGACTTCTTCCAGGGAGATACTTCATGTCTAAACCCAGCTTCAGCTATGCGTCTTTGTCTTCTGAATAGTAGCTAGGGTGTGATTTTGGGTTGGTATTTCTTCTTGTTCTTGGGTTTCTTTAGAGTAAAGGCCATTATTTGATTTTGGACAGGAACACCTTAATATGTTATCTGGCACATTCAGATTGTTCAGGTGTTTGGTAGTTACACATGTATGGAGAGTGTACTCACTTTTAATCTATAAACAAGGAGAGGGAAAAAACTCCTTCATTTGTAAACATATGCAATTCCAAAATGTAACATAGAAAAAAAAAAAAAGAAAAAGGGAAAAATGTTCTTCTTGCCGTCTCCTCCCATTTACAACACCATGAGATTAAAAAAAAAAAAAAAAAAAGATCAACAAACAGGAAGTTGCTTCGAAATTATAGCTCCTTCTATGAAGCTGACATTCTTGGTTGCCTGCTCTCTTTGAAGAAGAATAATTGAACAGGCTCTAGTTACAGGGACCAACTCTTTTGAAAGCAGAGCTCTCTAGGTGAAGGTTATTCTTTACTCAGGGGTTAATCAGGGACCTGGTTTTCTGACTCTATAATACTGCTAAAAGGAAAGGATTGAAAACAAATTCCTCTCTTCAGAATTGCCCAAGATTTCAGTCTCCAATGTTGATTGGCACTGATAACAGCTTCTCTCTCTGTTTTTTTCTCTCTAATGAAAGCATAGTCAATTATCTTTCTTTTTAACTATTTGCTAATGGCTTCTACCTCTAGATACTCTAATAACCTATAAAATGTCAAATACTTTGATCTCTAATTCAGCATGTTGTCCTAACATGTGAGATCTTAAAACCTGTGGGTTGGTTGCACTTGTGGTGTGTTGGTGCTATATAGTCTAACAGATGAAGAGAATGGGAAAATCTGTATATTTAAAGGGTCCTTCTCAGATTGCAGCCTGACCCCAGATTTCTATTCCTTGGTTTATAGAATCATGGAATCATTTAGGTTGGAAAAGGCCTTTAAGATCATTGAGTCCAACTGTAAAAATAACACCGCCAAGTCCACCACTAAACCATGTCCCTAAGTGTTCTTTTAAATACCTCCAGGGATGGCGACTCAACCACCTCCCTGAGCAGCCTGTTCCAGTGCCTGACAACCCTTTCAGTGAAGAAATTCTTCATAATATCCAATCTAAACCACTCCTGGCACAACTTGAGGCCATTTCGTCTTTTCCTATCACTTGTCACTTGGGAGAAGAGACCAACCCCCACCTCTCTGCACCCTCCTTTCAGGGAGTTGTAGAGAGCAATAAGGTCTCCCCTGAGCCTCCTCTTCTCCAGGATAAACAACCCCAGTTCCCTCAGCCGCTCCTCACAGGACTTGTGCTCCAGACCCTTCCCCAGCTCTGTTGCCCTTCTCTGGACATGCTCCAGCACCTCAATGTCTTAAATGGAAGTCAGCTTCCACATCAGGCATCCACGGTGATGGAAACACCCATCCTACACAAAAACAAACAAGAAAAAACAACCAAGATGGATCAGATATAACCCAATAATCTGGTAGTAGAAAGTACACGAAAGTGTACTGTGGGAAATTATGTGTAAAGGAAATCTGGTTTTCAGTGTCATGTCGAGGAGGAGGTGAGTTGAGGGAGGACAGACTGGCACTGGCAATTTGAAATGACCTGAGGGTGCAGAGGAAATTAGTTAAGTGGGTCGTCTCAGTGTCTCCTAAGACATGTACACCTTCTTTAGTAAGACAGGAAATAAAATGTCAATTTTTAAAAGCACTGCCTATGGAAAAAAATGTATAGATGAGGTAACATCCAGGGAGAGGTATTTCCCTGTCAAAAACCTACTACCCAGAGCTCTTGCTTCTACTACTACTACTACTACTACTACTCTGCTCTTGCCTTCCCTGCTTTAGGACTCAAGTAGACACATTCAGGCAACCCTTCTCCAGGAAGGAAAAAAAAAAAAAAAAAGAAGAAAATAGAAAAGAAGATAAATAAGAAAAAGGTGAGTAGAGATAAGTCCTTGGTTCATCCTTGAGAAATGAGTTTTCCTTTTTCTGCAGAGCTGCAGAGCTGAAGGTTGCTAGCTGAGTTGCTAACCAGCACACGCTTTGGCGTGATCTGAGCTGGTGCAGTTATCTATTCTGTGGTTGCATTTGTCCAGATTATTTAATCTCATAAATCATACTGTACACTGCTTATTTTAATTCAATACTTTCATAAATACTTCTTCCATTTCCAAGGCAGTGGCTGCCTGACTGTTTTTAGCCACTTTTCTTTCTTTCTGCGTCATCAGATTTCTCTGCCTCTGCCTGGAAGATATTCCCAAGGGTCTGTAATGTTCCAAAGGGAGCAAGGAAAGGAAAACACAAGAGCCCCAGTCAAGCGCAGTGATGCTGCTGAAGTGCTTTATCCTGCGAGGGAGTACTGCAATAGTTCTCTGGTGTTTAGTCCTGGTTTTATTCCATGAGGTTGTTTCTTTCTGACACGGAGAAACCGAGGCAGAGAACCGGGTCCCACAGGTTACCTAGTGCTTCATGGAAACAGAGCAACATTCCCAGCTTCCACTGCTCCTTGTCAAACTCTTCAGCAGCGTTGCCGGAGGAGCTCAACACCTGAAGGAAGGAGGCACGAGCGGCTCGTCCCGGGCCGGGGCAGCCAGCCTGGCAGCTCGCGTTAGCGCCCCGGGGTGCCCGTCCCCAGCTGTCAGCATGGCTGCCGAGCTGTTCGCCTAGATTACCTGTGGTTTGCCTCCTTCCGTTCCTTCCCACTGTTTGTCAGCTCCGGTTTTTGACATCTCATTTAAAATTAGACCCTAATTTTGAAACCTGATCTAGGCGAGCGCCGCTCGGCAGCTCCAGCAGCTCAAGTGAAAGTCTGCCTGCC
>NW_010230022.1:0-9330 GCF_000690775.1 Eurypyga helias | reverse complement strand
TGGCTGAATCCAGCACAGGGAAGAAAGATTGCCAGTGTCAGGGTGATTGTAGGCCCCCAGGAGGATCAGAGCCTGTGAGCATAATGGTTCCTGTAGGTGAAGTAAGAATGCTTCATCGACATCCTCCCTTGATCAGGTGGCCTGTAGTAAACACCAACCACAAGGTTTCCTCTGTTGGCTTTTCCCTTATTTTTACCAATAAGCTCTCAATGTGGTAATTGCTTTTTTTCAAAGACAGCTCTGTGCAGTAAATCCATTTTTTTACATAGAGGGCACTCCCCCCTCCCTTCCTTGCCTGTGCTTTCTGAACAGTCTATAGCCATCGATTACAGTGCTCCAGTCATGCAATTCCTGCCACCACGTTTCATTGATAGTGATTAACTTTACAGGTACACAGTGGCTTCCATCTTTTCCTGCTTGTTACCCCTGCTGCGTGCATTGCTATAGAGGCACCATAGTGGACCTATCAACCTTGTCACCTTTTTAGAGGAACACAGCCTAAGTCCTCTGAGGCATTTCACATGTGTTTCCCTGTCAATTCCTAATATATCAACAGCCACTGGCTCATTTTTCTGGACGTGAACTGTATGCTTCAGTGCTTCTCATTAAGGAATCCTGAATATTCATAGAACATCTACATTGACCGAAAAAGTATAAAACCAGTGCAGATACTCTTCTACCTGCTTTGATCTGAGGGAGAGTGGGGGGGCATGGACTAGACAATCTCCAGAGCTCCCTTCCTATATGTATGGGCAATATCTTTGCGTTTGTCCGAAGTAGTCTGTGCCTGCTTCTACCTTCTGTGTACTTCCTTTTTGTGTTTGGTTTCAGTTAGGCGCTCCATTTACTTAGGTGGTGCTGGCTGTTCCCCAACCAGTTCAAACCAATGGGATCCTATGCCAGCAGCAGTAGCAGCAATAGTGGCAGCAGCAGTATTTGCTGTCTGCTGAGAAGAATGTGAGGCTTTTGAGGTCCTGGAGGGTGTTTGAAGGGATTTCTAGGCCCCAGTCGCCCTTGGGCTGTGTGTGTATGGAGGGACTGTCCAGCAGGTGACAGGTCTCACAAGGGGATGAGAGTTGGGTGGTCCCAGCTGTCACTGCAGCCAGTTCAAACCACAGGAATCTACATATAACTGTCCCTTAGGGATTGCCAGTGACCATGGTGTGGTGCCATAGGGAATGGTGCCTGAGAGGAATGGCACAGCGGTTTGTGTGGCAGTTCAAGCAGAAGGGTGCACGAGAAGTGTGGTGCATCCTACCAATTGTTGGGTTGCTGCCTGCTCTGCTCACACAGTCTTATGCTGCAACCTTGTTGGTCACCCCAGCTAGTTGTTGGCTGTGCAAGCCTACCCAGAAGCTTTAGGTCTCGAGGGAATTAGAAGGGCTTATGAGGCAGTGCTTTGAGTTTGTCAAAAGCATGGTGGTAGAGACCAGGCAAGGGCTGTGATCTGCAGCAACCAGGAACCATCTAACTAGCCAGGCTAGCCTGGGATGAGTGGAGGCAGCCACCCAGACAGAGCTTCCTATCAGGGAAGCTGCTGGCCAGGTGGAGGGCTGCAAAGACTGCACCTCACACTCCTGGGTGGTGGACGATGGAAGCTCCACCTGTGCAAGGTGTGCTCTGGTGGAGTCACTTCAGGCAGCAGATTATGCTGTATTAGGGAGGAGGAACAAGAAATAGAGTATTATTTGAGACTTTTCAAGAAAAAATACTACTGCTTCATGGCACTGACCTCCAGGACTACCAGACAAAGAGTTTCAGTAGCAAACAGACAGCACCTCGGAGAAGGAGGCACCATGGTCTTTGGTAACCCATGGGAACAGGATATTGCTTCACTTCCCTGTATGTACCAACCAGCAACATATAGGAAGTCTTGGCTGTGTGTGAAGCCAATGAACAAGACTCACAGGGAAAAACCGCACCAGCAGCACATAATAAAAGCTGCAAAAGGAAGCGGTGAGTGAGAGACACTAATCTGCTGTTGGCCTGATATACAGTCAAGGGAATTTTGCTGCTTGCCAGGAGCCAAGATCCAGGTTGTCATAGAGAGACTGCTGCAACTGGTAAAAAGTGTGGAGTACTATCCCCTACTTCTTTTTCATGTGGGCACTAATGACATGGTAAAGCATAACCTGGACAAGATCAAGCAAGACTTCAGACCCTGGAGGCCCAAGTGAAAAGGACAGGTGCCCAAGTGTTCTTCTCTATCTTGCGAGTCAGGAATAGGGATGCAGGATGAAGTCAATGCATCATGCAGATCAATACCTGGCTTGGTGGCTGGTGTCGTCACCAGGGCTTTGGTTTCTATGGTCACGGGATGTTCTTCAATGACTACAGCCTATTCAGAAGAGATGGGTTCTATGTATCTAGAAGAGGCAGGAGGATCTTCACCAGCATATTGACTGACTCTGTGAATCATGCTTTAAACTAATGAACTTGGGAGGCTAGAGTCCACAGCTGGGACCTGTATATCCATAAGCAACAGGGTAGATAAGCACATGTACCAGAATAGTGAGGAATGCTCCCCAACCCTTTCCAAAGGCAAGAACCCCAAGTTCAGCCACCTCGAGTGCATGTATACCAATGCATGTGGTCTGGGCAACAATCAGGAGGAACTGGAGCTTCGTGCACAGCCCGAGAGTTATGATGTCATAGGAATCAAAGAACCCTGAGGGGGAAAACTCACATGACTGAAAGACCACAATGGATGAGTACAAATTCTTTTGGAAAGATAGAAAAGGGAGAAGAGGAGGTAGAATTACACTTCATGTAAAAGAGAAATTTGAATGTGTGTAAGTGAGCTATGAAGACCACAAAAGTTCTATCATTGAATGTCTTTGGATTAATATTAGATGTATTGTCACCAAGGGAGGTCTTATGTTAGGTATCTGTTACCGACCTCCCAAGCAGGATGACGAAGCTGACGAAACCTTACTTCAGATGCTGAAGGAAGTTTCAGGCCAGCAGAAACTGGTCCTCATGGATGACTTAAATTACCTGGACATTTGTTGGGAAAACAACACAGCGGTGCACAAGTTGTCCATCAGTTTCCTGGAATGCATTGAGAACTGCTTCCTGCTACAGATGCTGGACATGCTGACTAGGAACAGTACATTGCTAGATTTACTGCTCACAACGTAACTACCAATGGTAGCCTTGGATACAGAAACCACAACACTGTGGAGTTTAAGATCCTGCCAAGCACACTGAAGGCCAGTAGAAAGGCAAAGACTCTGGATATTGGAAGAGCCAACTTGAAGATGCTCAGAGTCCAGCTGTGAGGGATTCCATGGGAAGCATCCATGGAGAGCAAAGGAGCTTGTAAGTCCTGGGAGTTATTCAAGAACAGCCTTCTGGAAGAACAAGAAGAGTCCATCCCCTACAAAGGAAAAGGAAGAAGGCAGAACAAGAGGTCACCCTGACTTAACAAAGAGGTTTTGGGTGGGCTTAAAAGCTAAAAAGAAGCATACCATCTATGGAAAGGTGGCCAGATAGCTGTTGATAACTACAAGAACCTTGCTAGAGCATGCAGAGATTCAGTCAGGAAGGCTAAAGCTCAGCTAGAACTGAAATTGGCCAGAGAAAAACAAGGGTTCTTCAGGTATGTGAGTGGTAAGCAGAAGCAGAGGGAAGACAAAGGCCCATTGCTAAACAGGGCAGGGAAGCTAGTCATTACTAATGCTGACAAGGCCGAGGTTCTCGGTATCTTCTTTGCCTCTGTCTTTAATGGTGTAGCTGGACCCCGGATCACAGGATCAAGTAGCTATGACAACACGTGTCAACATTCCTCTAGTAGTGGAGGAAGGTCTGGCCTGCAGCCTTTTGCAGGGCTCAACCCACATAAATCTATGAGCCAGGATGGAATCCACCCCAGGGTGTTAAGAGAAGTAGCTGACATTGTTGCAAGGCCACTGTCTATAATCTTTGAAAAGTCATGGAGATCAGGAGATATCCCTGATGACTGGAAGAGGACCCAGGAAACAACAGGCCCATTAGTCTTACTTCAGTCCCTGGGAAAGTAATGGAATGAGTTCTCCTAGAAACTCTCACAAACTAAATGAAATGGGTGATTGGGAAAAGCCAGCACATATTTACAAAAGACAAACCATGCCAGAATAACCTGATCACCCTCTACAACAAAGTAACATTTCCTGTCAAAGCGGGGAGAGCAGTAGATGATGTTTACCTGGATTTCCGCAAGGCCGTCGACACTCTCCCACAGCTTTCTCCTCCACAAAGTGGCAAAATATCAATTGGATGGGTGGTCTGCAAGATGGCTAGGAAATTGGCTAATAGGCCACACTCAGAGTGGTGGTCAATGGTTTTTACTCAGTCTGGCAGCCTGTCATGAGTGGGGTCCCCCGGGGATGAAGACTGTGCCCCTCAATGTTCAACATTTTCCTAAATGATCTGGATGATGAGACTGAAAGCACCTTCACCAAATTTGCTGACGACACAAAAATGAGTAGTGAGGTGAACATGTCAGAAGGGAGAGCCATCTTACAGAGACCTGGACAGGCTGGAAGAGTGGCTAGCAAGAACAGTGTCATAGAATCATAGAATGGTTTGGGTTGGAAGTGGCCTTTAAAGGCCATCTAGTCCAAACCCCCTGCAATGAGCAGGGACATCTTCAACAAGATCAGGTTGCTCAGAGTCCCATCCAACCTGATCTTGACTGTTTCCAGGAATGGGATATCTACCACCTCTCTGGGCAACCTGTGCCAGTGTTTCACCATCCTTATTGTAAAAAATTTCTTCCTTAGCTCTAATCTGAATCTACTCTCTTTAGTTTAAAACTTGTCCTATCAAAACAGTCCCTGCTAAAATGTTTGTCTCCATCTTTCTTATAAGCTCCCTTTAAGTGTTGAAAGGCTGCAATAAGGTCTCCCCAAAGCCTTCTCTTCTCCAGGCCAAACAACCTCAACTCTCTCAGCCTTTCTTCATAGGAGAGGTGTTCCAGCCCTCTGATCATTTTTGTCCATGTCTGTTTTATTCTGGGGGCCCCAGAGCTGGACGCAGTTCTCCAGGTGGGGTCTTACCAGAGCAGAGTAGAGGGGAGAAACCCTTCCCTCGACTAGCCATGCTTCTTTTGATGCAGCCCAGGTTATGATTTGATTTCTGGGCTGCAAGCACACATTGCTGGCTCATGTCCAATTTTTCATCCACCAGTATCCCCAAGTCATTCTCAGGGCTGCTCTCAATTCCATCATCCCCCAGCCTGTATTGATCCTGGGGATTTCCCTGACCCAGGTGAAAGCCCTTTGACTTGGCCTTGTTGAACCTCATGATATTCACATGGGCCCACTTCTCAAGATTGTCCAGGTCCCTCTGGATGGCATCCTGTTCCTCAGTCGTTGACCACACCACACAGCTTGGTGTCATCTTCAGATTTGCTGAGGTTTCACTCGATCCTACTGTCTATATTGTTGATGATGATATTAAACAGAACTGGTTACAATACGGACCCCTGAGTGACATCACTCATCAATGATCTCCATCCGGACATTGAGCCATTGACCACTACTCTCTGGATGTGACCATCCAGCCAACTCCTCATCCACTGAACAGTCCACCCATCAAATCCATATCTCTCCAATTCAGAGAGAAGGATGCAGGTCCCATCGACTTGTGTATGCTCAGGTTCTTCAGGTGATCTCAAACCTGATCTTCTCTTACAGTGCAAGGGACTTTACTACCCCAGTCCCTGCCTTGCAGTTCATCTACTCAAGAGATGTGTTAAGATATTGCCAGTGAATTTCTCACAGATGCTCTTAAAGCTTCTGAAATACCATGAATAAAACAAAAAGATAAAATTAGCTTAAATAACTTCAAAACCAAGCTTTATAGTACATAATGGAAAGCTTTTAGGATATTAGAATTAAATTTTAGAGGGTTTTGCTGTCTCTGAAGAACAAGGGAGACTCTACAGTGGCCATAGTTAAAACCATAGAACATCTGACTTGGTGGTTGTTATGGGTTCAAAATGTTGGTGTCAGTTGATTTTAGGAAGCATTATAGGATTTTATGATTAAATAACAAAATTATCATCTGGGTAAATAAACTAATTTTTATCATTTGACTATTTTATTGCAACACATGCCATGGTATAAAGCTTGTTGGTCTTGAAACATTGGATGCATTTTTTTAATTGTCGCAAAATCCAGTTTCTTAATTTTAAAATAGTTAACAAGTGTTGTTTACTTGCATATTTTGAGCTATATCAATTTGAAAGTCCAAGTTATTACACAGGACCAGATATCCACTAAGTTCAATAGCTAATAAAAGTTTATAATCCATTAAAGGGTAATAAACCAAGTCATTATGAACATGAAGAATGACATAAGGGTCATGAGTTAAGTAAAAAGTTTAACTGGTTAATGAGGCACAAATATTTAATAGTTGTAAAGAATTGAGTTAAATTACTGCTATTCCTTTTACTTTTTAAATCCCTCCACTAAGATTTTCACAAATTATAATTCTGTTTAAATTCATTACTTTCTTGTCATAACACTGTACATATTGTCCAATTTAAAATTTTCATTCTGCTGAACTAACTGTATGTCTTACAATACAAATGAGCTCAGAATTTCAAGTTTCAACCAGAGAGCTTCAGTGAATTTAATGTCAATCCAAAACATTTATAGGAATCTTGTATATAGGACCATCTTGGCTGACATTTTTTGTCATGTTTATAGTTTTGTAGCATACACAGTATACAAAATCATTGACATCTAAATGTTGTGTTTTAACAGTTATTTTAACAGTGAGTCCAAGTTAATTACTCAGTACTTTTACATAATGAAATTTATTTTGTGTGGAGGTAAGGGTTGTTTGTCAGTCTTATTAAATTTGATTATAGCAACTGTACACTCTTTTCTACAGTGATGTTTCCCTCAATCCAAATAAATAACTACTACTTCTTTTGCTTTCTTTTCCTTAAGTCGAACAACTTATCCTTACACTGAAACCCAGATGTATAGCCAAAACACTGGGGGAAATTACTTCGATACTCAAGGAAGTTCGGCACAGGCAACAACAGTGGTCTCCTCTCATAGCATGGTGGGCACTGGAGGAATTCAGATGGGTGTTGCAGGAGGACAGCTCATTAACAGCTCAGGAGGGACCTATCTGATTGGCAGTGCAATGGAAAATTCTGGTCATTCGGTGACTCATACAACACGGGCTTCCCCAGCTACAGTAAGTACTTCAGAACTGTGTCAAATCTTTAGGGATAGTTTCTTAGTCACTGTGATATTCCTGTATGCTGACAAGTTTCTCTAGCAAAAAGCATATGATGTTGGCAAAATCAATAATACATGGCTTTGTCTTGCAAATATTTACATCTGGTTTAACTTTGTGCATGTGAACAGTATTAAGTGAGTGCTGTTGGGTTTAACCCCAGCCTGCAACTAAGCACCATAAAGCCACTTGCTCAGTCCCCCCCACCCAGTGGGATGGGGGAGAGAATCGGTAGAGTAAAAGTTAGAAAACTCATAGGTTGAGATAAAAACAGTTTAAGAAATTTAATAAAAAAATAAAATTAATGTTGATACTAACAATGATAATAATATAAGGAAAAAAAATAATACAGAGAAAAATAAAACCCAAGAAAGATAAGTGATGCAAGTGCAAACAATTGCTCACCACCAACTGACTGATGCCCAGCCAGTCCCCAAGCAGCATCCCCCTGCCCCAACTTCCCCCCTAGTTTTATTGCTGAGCACGTCATATGGTATGATCATTTGGGGTCAGCTGTCCCAACTGTGTCCCTTCCCAATTACTTGTGCATCCCCAGCCTACTTGCTGGTGGAGAAGCAGAAAAGGCCTTGACTCTGTGTAAGCACTGCTCAGCACTAAGTAAAACATCCCTGTATCATTATCAACACTGTTTTCAGCACAAATCCAAAACATAGCCACATACAGGCTACTATGAAGAAAATTAACTCTATTCCAGCCAAAACTAGCACATTCTTCACCCCTTATCCCATACCATTTACATCATGCTCAAGTCCCACACTATTCATTACATCCTTATTAACTATCTATTCCCCTGTAAAAACTTTGGGAAATGTCGATAAACATCCATAAAATATTCAATGAGTTTATTTGGTCATCTATGACTTCAGGTTCCATCAATTATTGTGGTAACTCAGAACTGGAGACATGATTTGAGCAAAAGCAATCCCACGGATGGCTTGCCTTTGCTGAGGTAGGAATAACCCAGACTGTTTTTGCACTACTTCTTGAAAGGCTTGTCCTCCACTGGTTTGGGTGGTTTCTGCTGTAGTAATTCCCATAACATGCAACTCAAATCCTGGGTTACAACACTTTAAAGGTATTTCCATTACAATCTCTACGCCTGGTCCCTTTGGACCAGACCATCAGGTTTAACATTGCAATGAACTCCTCCCCTTGCCCCTGCTTCAGCTTGGACTTATCCAGGCTTCAGTCCCTTAGGGGTGTACCTGCTCAAAGTGGAACCTTATCTATCAGACACGGTCTCTCCAGGGGTGTGCCTGCTGCAGCATAGACTTATCCACAGCCAGTCACTTTGAGGTGCACCTGTTCCAGCATGGCCTTCTCCATGGGCCACAATGTCTTCAGAGGTATACCTGCTCCAACATGACTGTACCCATGGCTGCCATCCCTCCAGGGGTGTACCTGCTCTGTCATGGGCTTATCCATGGCCCCATGCTTTGAGGTGCTCCAGCATGACCTCATGCACAGCCATAGATGCTTCAAGGTGTACTTTCTCCAGCATGGACTTACCTTGGGCCACAATCCCTTCAGAGGTATATCTGCTGTGGCACAGACATAACCACAGTCACAGATGCTTCGAGATATACTTGCTTCCACGTGGACTCATCCACAGATCACAGTCCCTTCGACTTGAGTTCACATTGGAGTTCCAGCCTGTCCAGTATAGCAGCACAGAAACAGGAGCGATGCCCCGGCCATCTGCCAGCCCAGGAGCATCACTGTTGCTATTATCAAAATGTTCCCAGGCACAGACAAGTAAGGTGATAAGCAGTAGAGCAGTACAGCAAAGAGCAAAAGTAAAAAGCAACCACTAACAAGCACTAGAATCTAATATATGGTAAGGCAAGCAAGCCCCATGGGAAACACAGGAGCCTGCCAATTAAGAGCTAACCAGCAATAACAGCTATAAATTGGATCTAGCACATTCCAATTAAACCTGACGCTATCTCAAACCCTTTGAGCCCCACACTGGGTGCCAAAAAGGACTGTCATGGTTTAACCCCAGCTGGCAACTAAGCACTATGCAGCTGCTTGTTCACTCCCCACCCCCCTAGTGGGATGGGGGAGAGA
>NW_010230021.1:0-434 GCF_000690775.1 Eurypyga helias | reverse complement strand
GGGAACGAATGAAGGAACGAAGGAACAAATGAACGAATGAAGGAACGCAGGAATGAAGAAAAGAAGGAAGGAACGAACGCAGGAACGAAGGAAGGAATGACCGAAGGAATGAAGGAACAAATGAACGAAGGAAGGAAGGAACAAATGAACGAAGGAAGGAACACAGGAATGAACGAATGAACAAGGAAACGAAGGAAGGAAGGAAGGAAGTAACAAAGGAAGGAAGGAATGAACGAACGAAGGAACAAATGAATGAACAAAGGAATGAAGGAAGGAAGGAAGGAGTGACCGAAGGAACGAAGGAAGGAATGAACGAACAAAGGAACCAAGGAAGGAAGGAACGAACGAAGGAACGAATGAAGTAAGGAATGAAGGAATGAGGGAACAAAGGAACGAATGAACGGACAACGGAAGGAAGGAACGAAGGAATGAAG
>NW_010230020.1:77723-77939 GCF_000690775.1 Eurypyga helias | reverse complement strand
CTATGATTCTATGATTCTATAGTGTACACTGCAATACAAATACAACTTGATACAGTAGAAGAAAAGCCATGCCACCAAAAGCATGTAGAAGGACCTGCATTTGTCAATTTTTTACCTATTTTATTAATTGGTTTGCATATGTGTTTTAAAAAGGTTGTTAAACAGGCAGGCTGAATATGCTAATTTAGAGGTACAGAGGCAATATTCATTGTTTTG
>NW_010230020.1:0-77697 GCF_000690775.1 Eurypyga helias | reverse complement strand
GAGCGTAAAGTAACTCCATGTTCCTCAGTATTGTGTGGCATCACTCACAAGCAGTGAGGAAGAAAGCTTTCTTCCAGAGATGAGATGTTTTATACTGAGTCAGAAACAGGTCCTCAGCTTTTGTCCTCTGCTCTTCCATGCCCAAGTGGGTGTGAGTGTGGGGAAGGAAGGTCCTTTGCAGACTTAGAAGCCATCATGACAGAATCACCCCATCTTAACTCATCAGTGGCAGATAACAGTGGCACTACCCCTGGCCTGTAGTGACAGCAGAAGGGGTAACAGGTTTAAATTGAAAGCAGGGAGATTTAGATTAGATATCAGGAAGAAATTCTTCACGGAGAGGGTGGTGAAGCACTGGAACAGGTTGCCCAGAGAAACTGTGGATGCCCCACTCTTGGCTGTCTTCAAGGCTGGTCTGGATGAGGCTTTGAGCACCCTGGTCTAGTGGAAGGTGTCCCTGCCTATGGCAGAGGGGTTGGAACTAGATGGTCTTTAAGGTCCCTTTCAACCCAAACCATTCTGTGATTCTATGATTCTATGATTCTATTCTATAAGTTTCCAAATAAACCTAAGAGAAATCGAGGTAGAGCATTGCTCTTGCTTGAATTCATTCAGGGAGAACATGTGTTATTAAGTGTAATCTTTATGATATCATTGTAATTTTCTCTTTTGTAACTTTATTCCATGACTGAAAGTTTATGTTTCTCAACTAACTTTTTTTTTAATCTGTAATCTTGCTTAGCAATAGATGTGGCTAGTCATCTGACATATAGCAAAGCATTTCTTACCCAGGGTAGTTACAAATCTTAAAACTGTGGCACTGAACACTTTGTAACAGTGTTGAATTGTCGAGTACATTAAGTTTCTTTTCTCTAAAGAGTAGGACAATAACTCCCCAGAGATGCTACATGGCAGTTTATCATGATATTAAGGAGAGTGACCATCACTTGTGACCAGGGATGACTAGTGAAATTCTATGACTGGCAGTATAAAGCTGTGAAAATGACTGGTGGACTCCTTACTGGCTTTTAACTGAGACCAGCCATGATAGTAACCTGTAACTTTGGGATAACGGTGCATTTGGGGTTAACTGTGCACCCGATCTCATCTTTGAAGAATACAGGAATACAGTCATAAGGTCACCTTTCATCTCTATAGGTCTTCTTTCTTTCCAACACTTTATTTATTATGACTGCAAAATCTTTTGATGTGTCCAGTCCCCTTCTGTACATTATCACAGAGATTATCCCAGCTGGGCATCAAACTTCAACTGGAGATTTTAAGGGCCATAGTAGTATAAGGTCAAAGGTCCATCCATTGAAATATTGTTGATCTGGTGTGCCAATTTTTGCAGTCAGTAGTGATGACAGATTGCTATACCAGAATCATATTTAGATCGCCCTGACTGCACAACCTGCATGGCCACATACCTGTTGTCAGCTGGGTGCACAGTGTGCGTTCTTGGGAAGAGCTGAACTCATGCATGTGGAGCCACAGGAAGAAGCTAAAAGGGCTTTCTCCCCTTATTGATAGAAGAGCAGTGTTAGTAGTGATCTGTGCAGAGTATGAGGGTTGAAAAAAATGTAAAACAACTTCTATCTTTCTATTTTTCAGTAAAGAAAAGAGAATAAATGACAGTTTAAAGAATCATTCAGGATGTTACCTGAAAATAATTACTTGGACAAGAACATATTGCAGCCAGACTACAGACACACACCAAAACCAAAAGAGGAAATATTTTATCAGTGAGTAAAACATCTTGTTTTGGTGTTCATGGGTAGCGCTCAGATTTTGCTAGCTGCTGCACCTCTCTCAAAAACTATGATGGAAGATAAAGATTGTATAGTGAAGAATTCATGTTCTAGAAGAACATGATGCAGACAGGGAAGGGTGAAAACATTTGCCTGAATGCACCTCTGCCCATGAATCAAACACTGAGTAGGTGCAAACAACAGATGGCTTATACAATTTTGGGTTTGTCTTTTTTTTTTTTTTAACAATACTTAGAGTTTACTTTTTTTTAGATCTCCCTTTGATTGCATTTAGCCCTGTCCAGTCCTTTCTTTTTGTCTTTGTACAGTCCTTAAACTAAATATTCCCTTACTTCATTTTTATTTAAAACTATGCCTATTCAGAACCTTCTTTCAGTTGAGCTCTTGTTTTTCTTTTTTATTTTTTTTCCATATAATATAAGATTATTTTAACTTTTTGTCTTATCTTTGCATTCATCATTTGGTTTTGTAATTATCAGTTACAGAAACAGCTACTCCCCCTGAGTCAGTGGAAGACTTGATTTGTATATCTGGAAAGATGTCACATGCTTAAATCAGGGAAAATATTGAAAACTGATAGCTGATAGAGGGGAATGGAATTCTGATGACTGGATGAATTTGTTCCAATGAAGACAAGTAATAAGAGAAGACTTAAAGTGTGGGACAATCTGATGGTTATTGGCCCTGGAAGAGTTCTAGACCTCTATGTCCCAAGGAGTTGAATGTGACAGCTATTGTGTGCCACACAATAGAAAATGGCAGTAAAAGTATGATCAAGAGAAGATTTGTCAATGTCAGGAAGTCCTGATTCTAACAGAAAGGCTGTCTCTTCCTACAGTTTTCTAGGGGTATAGATTTGAATCTTAAACCAAGTTTTAAGTATATATATATACATTGTAGCCCTGTTGAAGTCAATGATAAAACGCTTGCATGATACAAAGCAGGATCTTCAGGTAAGAATATGTCTGACTCTTCTTCAGACAACAAGGAAATATATATCACACCTGGAACTATTGGGAATATATATATTTTAATTAGATCAGCAAACTTATACTGTGGTTGGTTTACTGAAGACTCGTATCATTCATTAATAATCTCATCACAGCCTTTGGCTTGGCAAGTTGGTCATCACATGGCTTGTAGCTGAGATGGAAAAGATGGTTCCACACTTCAGTCTGCAGAAAAGACCAAGAAAGCCAGCTGGGTTTTGGTGTTCAGTTGCTAGCAATCTGGCTGCAGATATCACTGGATATTTGAAATTGATGTATTTAGGTGGGGGGTGTGTGTGGGAAATCTGAGGTAAGGTTGTTTACTTGAATGTGGCCTTTAAGTGTGAAAATACAGTAAACGAGAGAGGATAGATCAGTCACAAAGCCCTGAAAGCACGCTGAGTAGCTTATGTTTGTTGTTGCAAAATACAAGAAGACTGGCATAGTCAAAACAATGAGCTAAGAAAACTAACTTCGCAGCTGACAGGCTAGAAGCAAGGCAAGATGGTATTTGTCAATGCCAGAGAAAAGAATATTGTAGGAAGCAAGTAATGAGATAGTGAGTGATGTGGTTATAAGTTTCAGCTGTGAAGTGTTATGCAAAGAGAATTGCAAGGTAGACAAGGATAAGGAGGTCAAATCTAAGATGATTCTTGATCATAAGTCTTTGTGGCATTTCCTACAGTGGTAAAGCTGAAGGCAATGGGAAGAAAGACAGGATCTTGCTTTGGACACGTATTACAATTAAGCTTGAAGTCTTAAGTCAAAACACTAAGAGGAAATGTCAATGCAAAAGGCTACTAATTTAGTTTGAGTTAAATGAGAGATATATATGGATGGGTAATAAATCTGTTGGTCACTGATCTAGGGAGGTTACATGACTTTTTATTTACCCATATGGCTTGTTTACAGGCAAAGAGCATAGAGGGAATAAGACTGCAAAGTTTCTGCAGAGTGCTGGGTCATGGAGAAGATGAATAAGCACTCTCAGAGTTCTGCTACAGGAGCAGTTGTGGAGGGAGGAGGTTAACTGGAAGATCAAGTTACAGATACCAGGTGAGAATACTTTGCTGCTGACAAGAAAACAATAACAGGATGGGTTAAATACTAGTTTTGCTGTTTGACAGAGAAAATTATTAGAGTCTGTCTTGAGAGGATTTGAGGGAAGAACAAAAGGCACAAATTAAGTTGCAGGGGAGAAAGCTAGATATCGTAGACAGCACTGAAAGATGCACCACTAGTGATAGAAATGTTGGAGTAAACAGTGAGTTTCACTAAAATGAGAGTAAAGCATGGAAGCAACAACACTTTTCTTTCATCTGTCTTGTGTCTGTTACACATGTGCTAGTTTGGCAAATGTTTCTTTCCTTATGTATGTGTGTCTCTTAAATGGAGATCTTAGTGTTGTAAATGCACCTAATAGTAAGGTTACCAAAATTTGTTTCATACCTCAAGAAACTATCTACCTTATATCCATACATGAGGTCATCTCACAGAGTAGCCTCAAAACGTAAAAATTACAAAGGTATTTTACTGTTTGGGTTTTTTTTAAATAAATATCTAATCTCTCAAGTTCTGTTATATCATCTCACCAGTGACATCTTCTAGATGTCTTCACCCTTAATGATGGATGATGGACATATTGCAGTAGCACTGTGGTATATAAGGCATGAAACTTCAAACAATACCAGAGCTTTAAGGCAATACCACTGTAAATTTTGGTGCCTGCAATGACAGCCTTGTGCCTATTCTACACAGACATAACTTCTTCCTATCTTTGCCACTCTCCTACCCTGACAGAGGTACGTCAGCGGTATCTGCAAGGCCTCCCTGCTCCACGAGACTATGAGGAAGGGCTATAAACTGGCCATGCTTCCCTTGTTCCCCATCTGACAGTGCCCCTGCCTCTCCTCTGCAGAGAGACAGAGGTGCAGCGTGCAGAAGGGGAGCAGCTTGTGTTGGGACAAGAAATCCTATGAGGATGGGGAAAGCAGATTCAATCTGTCTGCTGGTGACTTTCAGCACAGGGTCAAAGGCCTATGGGAACAGCAGTTCCTCCTCCTGCCCCAGCAAGATCAGTCTGGCAGAGAAGCTGTCTGAAACCCTACTAATCACTCATTCAGAAAATTCAGTAGTGTTAGGAAAGATGCAGTACCTTTTTCTTCTTTTTGTATTGAAGTCATGTATAGAGGATTGACCTTGGCTGGAGACCAGGTGCCCACCAAGTTGCTTTATCAATTCCCCTCCTCAGCTGGGCAGGGCAGAGCAGAGAAAATACGATAAAAGGCTCACATCTTGAGATAAGGATAGGGAGAGATCATTCAGCAATTATCATCATGGGCAAAACAGACTATGCTTTGGGAAATAAATTAATTTATCATTAATCAAAATCAGAGTAAAAACAAGTCTTAGAACACATTCCCCCCTCACTCCTCCCTTCTTCTTGGGCTCAGATTTGCTCCTGATTTCTCTACCTCCTTCCCCCCAGAAGCACAGAGGGATGGGGAATGGAGTTTGTGGTGAGTTCATCACACATTGTCTCTGCCACTCCTTCCTCCTCAGGGGAAGGGATCCTCACACTCTGCCCCTGCTCCAGTGTGGGGTCCTTCCCAAGGCAGGCAGTCCTCCATGAACTTCTACAATGTGAGTCCTTCCCATGGGCTTCAGTTTTCTTCATAAGCTGCTCCAGTGGGGGTCCCCCTCCCATGGGGTGCAGTCCTTCAGGAGCAGCCTGCTCCAGCCTGGCCCCCCGCGGCGTCACAGGTCCGGCCAGAAACCTGCTCCAGCCTGGGCTCCTCTCTTCATGGGGCCACAGCTCCTGCAGGAGCCTGCTCTGGCGCAGGCTTCCCAGGGGGTCACAGCCTCCTCGGGTATCCCCCTGCTCTGGCGTGGGGTCCTCCCTGGGCTTCAGGTGGGTCTCTGCTCCCCCTGACCCTCCGTGGCTGCAGGGGCACAGCTGACCTCACCATGGGCTGCACCAGGGGCTGAATCTCTGCTCTGGTGCCTGGAGCACCTCCTCCCCCTCCTTCTCCACTGACCTGGGTGTCTGCAGAGTTCTCTCTCTCACATCTGCCCTGAGAGGAGTCCCAGCTCAGTAATTCTCAGCTTTTCTGGGATTTTTAATTTTTTTTATATTTTTTTTTTTTTTTTAGTGGAGATACTAAAAATTTTATGGTCAGTGTATACTGAATGTAATGGCAACAAGTTTGCATTTCTTAAGTATTTTTCTGTGCAACCCTTCGAAGTAATCACCACAGCTACAGAGATCTACAGCTTGGAGGCTGAACAGCACTATCTTATCCAAAAAGGTGGTGTTCCTCTTGCGGCTCCTGCCCGTTATGCTTTCTCTCTGGGGATGGTATGCATTGCCTGCCAACTGCACCTACTGGGACTGGCAGCCCAGACCTACAGCATGATCACCTGGATCACATCAGGGGATCCAAGGAAGGTGAAAAGGGCATCACATGGTGCCTATTCCTCTAAAGTCCCTGGGGAGGACTGCAACCTGGACTGCTGTTGTGCCTGCCTGTTCACAGGGGTGAGAGTGGGTATTCTCATGCGCCCTCTTCACCACCATTTCTAAACACAATCTGGCATCCCATCTGACATCCTAATGTGCTGTGGGTGCATAAAGAGGAGCAAAGAAGTGAGTTGGAAACTGGACATCAACTCCATATGCTATGTTAACTCTGATCCAAACTGAACTACAAAGAGCAACTGGCATCCTAAATCAATCTGTTCCCGCTTTAATAACTTCTGCACATCCCCCTGCATATCTCTGTAGAATAATGCCTATAGAGATATAAATGGCCCTAACCTGTTTCTGGTTTAAGCGAACAGGAGCTTTTGTGTGTCTGTTCCACTGGAACAAACCCACATTATAGCTTACATTGGTAATATTTAAAGCATCATTAACAAAGACAGTAGAGCTATAAATCAGATTTAGAAGGATTAAAATACCCATTTTGAGGAACCCACCTTCAGGCCAAATATTTTCCAAATACAGATTTAGAATTACTAGATTGTCAGATCCCATGTGTACTTCTGGCCCTCAGGTCCTGTGTTTCTGGATCTAGACACAAGATTTTTCAGTTGGGTTTTTTTTGTTTGACAGTTTTTGGTTTTGTTTTTTAACTGTGATTTTTCATTTAAACAGTGGGTTGTGAAGAAGCTACGACTGGTGTCAAAGCACTCAGTGAGACATTTCTCTTGGGCATCTTTTTGAAGAACTATAGGAAATACTGCCCTCAGGTAAAGCTGACTCCCCTAAAATCAAGATGCCACAACAGATGATGTCAGTGCCTATTTCAGCAGAAAGACATCTGGGCCAGCTCAAATCACCAAGGAAGGTTATTCTTGAACCATTTCTGTAGGAGGACACCTGCCCAGGCCCCAGGGGTATGTGCTTAGGCTCATTTTTAATTTAAATTGTTTTGAAGAAGAGCTAATCAGAATCTGAAAATATTTGATGGTGATTAAATTTAGAATTCATGGATAATTAGCCTGGAGAGGAAAAAAAGCTATCTGCAGATGCTGAATTCAGCATGTGTTGGTAGAGCTCCAAAGGCACATCCTTCCTATAGTCTTCAGAGATGCTTTTCTGGGGTTGTCATCCAGTGTTTTGGAAAGACAGTGCCTGAGCACAAAGTATGGTAAGTAAGGATAAGACAGAACATCAGGGCTCTCCTTAGAGGTATCTCTTATTCCTCTGACCTTGTGAAACTACCTTTACAGAGCTATTCAACTTTTCAGAAATCCATTCCCAGGTAGAAAAGAGCAGTTCCTACTGGGAGTTTTGCTGTACTCCAAGAAACTTCTGTTGAGTTCCTGAATAGTGGGGAAGTTCCTAATTGCTTTTAACCATCTCTGTCCTCTCCCCTGCTTTGTTACCTTTTCTCTGCTTTTGACTCCTGAGATATTCTGAAAAGCCTCTCAGCACTGGAGATGATGAGATCTCCACAGACAGCATTATTTGCAATCTACATGCCTTACTGATCTTTACCCAAAGAACCAAGCTACATATTCTCAAGCTCTACCTCCTGGTATCTTATCTTTTAGCTATTTTACAAATAAAGAAAATGCTTGTCATAGAATCATAGAATGGTTTGGGTTCACAGTTCCTATTTTTGCCTCTCTATATAGGGCAAAATAAAACTATAAATGGTTGCACTTTTATTGGGATGAGATGCAATTCTGAATCCTGTAGTCAGCAAGCAGCACTACGGTAGCTGAACTGCTATTTTAGTGGACTCTGTAACAGCTTCCCTAGCAGGTATAGGTAGTGTGGAGCTAACCAGCCCCACACTGAAGCTGCTGAGTCTTTACATTGCTTTGGTCTTCCCTCCGCAAGCTACTTCTTTGTCTTCCTGGTGGAAAGGATTGGCAGCATTAGCTTCAACAGGAGAGGACAAAACAAATAAAAAAGGCTTTTAAAACAGGATACATCCATGTCCCAGATTGAGATGACACATAAGAAAGCGAGGTATCAATAAATTACCAAACCATGCATGATTGCCCTCTCTGATACTGAAATAAAAGGGATTAATCCTATTTTAAGGTGAAAGCAAACGGTCTTTAGTTATATGGGCAGAGGAGGGACATCAGGGCATTAATGACCCTGTCTGCAGGATCAGTGATGCTGCTACTGGAAGACTGCCTGCACTTCAAAAGCAGGGTGAAGAACTGAAGGAAATTCAGACAAGAGCTGCATAAATGGTTTGAGATCTGCAAAAGCAGGATTTTTAATGAGAAACTAGGGATGCTTGATATGTTTTCAATCACCAGCTCAAGGCTCATTGGCTGAGTAGTCAGGCATTAGTTCAGACATCTCAAAGCTGAGCAAGCAGAGTCTGGTTTCTTCCATTGTGGAAGTTAGGTGGAACCTGAGCAGTAATAGCAAGACAGCTCCAGGGTTTGGGCATGCGGCTCCTCCTGTTCCTCGGGGACAGCAGCAATGGGGCTGCTGACTGTTGCTCTAGAAAGGGTCTTTTTCTCACCCCAGCAGTATTTGTTACCTCACAAATTATTCTTTTTCTCAGGAGAGGCAGAAACCTGGTGGTTTTACATGGTCCTAGGCATGTCAATGCTGATGTCTGTGATGCCATTGCCTTTTTTGTGACTTTCTCTGCATTGCTCTCAGAACATAATCTGTTTGAGTCTAAGGGAACATCCCCACAGCTCCAAAGGGGACCAGGATGGTACCTAGGTCTCTCAACACAGAGCTGGAAGATGTCCAGTGCATACCCTCCAGAGCGAGCCTGCAGCACACCCTGAGGAGTGAGCTAGTCCTATGGCATACACTTACTTTTTCCTCTCTTGGGGCAAAGTTTTCTCTCTTATAAGAAATTTCCCTTTTGAAATATCCTGGAGAACCCATACAGATCTAATCTTACTTCCTGAAACTTTTTCTTTTGCTTTGTTATCTAAGAGACCATCTGATCATTCTTCTCAATTAAAATAAGTGTTTTTACTTCAGTTCCTTGGAGATGCAAATGTCTCTTGCTAGAGCAAAGTCCTTGACTAGCTAATTAATAACTCCTTGCTTCTACGAGTGGGGAAAGCTCTCTTTATTCCTCTTCCCTTTTTAATTCTGACATGGCAAAATGTATCTTAAACTTACTTTACATTCTCTAACACTGGGTGTATGACGAACGTGTTCAATACAAATATATAACCATGAAAAATACACTTTTCACTGAAAGCAGACACAATGGCGATTAATGACTTTGGGATGGTGGGACCCCAACAAACATGTGTAGCAGTCTCCCATTGCACAGTCACATGATGGACTCAAGAGATTTTGATATTTCAGTGACTCTGTGAAGACAGACAATTAGCTACTTATGTGGCACCATAAACAGAGTGGAAAATTCAGAAATGAAGTTATATCATTATGTGAATTATAACTGGTCTCAGCAAACAGTGTTATAGCATCTTACCGATCTTTGTTAGCAGACACAATTCCAGGCAACTATAGAACCATCTACTCCTCTGTAAAAGTTCTGGTGTAAACTGAGTACTTTACATCAGGTCTTTTATTCTTGTCTCACATAGAGGTGTTTTTCAGAATTAGCAGGCATGCAATTCAATAAAGGTGTTACTGGAACTATCACACTGAATAGTGCTTATTGTTAATAGAGTTGCTTTTTTTTTAAATTCCCCCCCCCCCCCCCCCCCGGTAATTTAATGACATTATTAAGAGCTTTGTGCCATGTGCTGTTCCTGTCTGTGTGGTATTGTCACAGGGAAGTTCAGATTATTAAAGGAATGTTAAAACTCTGTGATTTTTTTTTTTCCAGATTTTTTTCTGACATCAATGGACAAAATAGATCTGGTCTTAAAGAGCTGTGTACCCTAGTATATCTATTCACTTGTGCTGTTTTTTGGATAACAAATGACCATCACTTCAGATTTCTCTGTATCTTTCCTGAGCTGAAGCTTCTTAGCTTATTTCTTTATAGTTTTACCAACTTCTGCAATGTAAGCAGCACAGCAGTAGAAGTCTTAGAGAAAGTGGAATATTTGCCTTTGCTCTCCACAAAGTACTGAAGCAGTTTCTGCATGAGTTAGCATCACCATGCAATGAGTTACCCAGAGTGCCCATTTGGTAACAGGGACCACTCCGACTATAGCAGAGTAGACTGTCGGGTTGGCCAAACAGACATGGCCCATCTGCCCCTTTCGCCTACCCTTAAGCTTTGCAAAACCAGCTGCCTGGTGCCACCAGGGAAGGGCTGGTGGGGATTTCATGGGACTTTCCTGCAGCAGCAGTGACTCTGCTGTGACAGCAAACCTGGCTCCTTGCTCCATGTTTCTTGCAGTGAGGGTGGCTCTGTGTCCCAGCTTCAGAGAGACAAAGTTCTGGGTGCTGAGAAAGTTGAGAAGACACACAGAAAAATCATACATGCATGCAGAGATCAACTTTAAACCCATTTGTGCATGTCAGCATAGAAACAACTTACAAAAGTATGATATAGCTGCCTAATTATTGAGAAAAATGCATATTTTTAAGGCTGAATCTTGTGGAGGTATAAAAGACCCATTGATATTTTTTGTCCTTATTTTTTTTTTAGAGAGCAGCTAAATTCTGTTGACCTTTTTAAGTGACTGAATTAAAAAGTTTTAAAGCCTCAGAATTTGTTTTTTAAAGTCAATCAAAATTTTGGCATTTCAGTATATCTGGCATTTCAGCATCCTAATTCTCATCACCTTAAAGATCAATATTACCATCCATCTCAGTTTATGGTATTTTATTTCCTCCAGAAGCTGACTTGAGTGTCAAAGAAGATCTCTAGATCTCTGTCAAGAAAGATTTCAATAAGAAACAGTGGAAAATATTTGTTGTGACAGATTATTAGATATCACTGATTTTGGTGCAACATCCTGACTTCATTTCTCTCAAACCTTTCATAGCAATATGTACAGGAGCTCATAGGCAAACATAAATTTGTAGTAGGTAAGTTACCTGAGTTATTGAATTTTTAGATGACATAATTTTGAGAGATGTTTTTCTGAAATAAAATGCCATCTGCTTCTACTTACTTTTCCTTGTTTCCATCTCTAAGAAAACACCGAGAAAACATGGCTTGTTCTGAAAGATAGTTCCTTTGAGGCCTGTTATTTTCCTCCATCTCTCTAAAAAGACAAGACATGATTTTGTTAGTGAGTTACCAGACAGTTCAATATACAGCACATCCAAGGAGCCAAATAAGTGCACTTTCATTTGATATGGCTTGATGTAGCTTAAAGTTTGAATTTTGAAGTCAGATTTACCAGAAGACTTCTGGGGCCACAGCCAGGAGCAGCTAACAGTTGTATTCTCAAATGATCTTCCTTGTTTTCTTCAAGGGAGCTGTATTCACATTTTGTAACTCTACAGTGTGCACTGCAGCCCCCTTATTAATGTGATGTTGTTAAGACATGTCCTGGACAAAAAGAATCAAAATAAAACAAGGCTTTCAAACTTCTCCATCTTCATACCAGAATGGGATCATTTCACAGCATTTCAACAATACTGGCTGGCAGCCAAAAGAAACATACACCGAGTCAGCATCAGGGTTTTAATAGCTCATAATATTTTAATGCTTTTTAATATATTAGATTATTATAAGGGTACTATAATATACCAACATTGTTCTCAGTTAACACATAAGAAAGATACTCCTTGCAATTTGCTGTTTCCATACTCAGTGGAATTTTCCAGACTCTTCCTTACTCTGAAGGGAAGATCTGATTTTCAAAGGGCTTTTGCTATGTGTGCTTTGGGTTGAGAGAGAGATGTAGTATCTGCTCAGAGATCAATAGCCGTGGGGCAATACTATCACACAAATACAAAGGGATCTGATTAGACAAGGATTGCCTAATCTGTGGAGTAGTTCAAACTGCAACTAACATTACAGATGCTTAAAATTTAAAAAATCTTGATTCTGTGTTAGGTTTGGATAACCGTAAGAAAGCTAGCAAATTGACACTGGTTATTCATCTCAACTTACCTGTTGATTACTGAAGTCTGTTGAACAGTAATATTAATATAGTAATTTAAATGTGGAGTTTTTACCCAGGCCTGAAGGGTTTGCCTTTTAAAAATCTCGTTAAAATTGAAAGGAGATCCATAATTTCAGAATTCACACCACAGTGACAATAAATTTCTATATTCCATAAAGTTGTTAAGATCCTTTGATGTTCTAATTAGTTTACTATGATCAAAATTAGGGGCAGACTCTGTGTAAAATGCTAAATAATGTTCTTTTAAGTGTGAGTATGAATTTCATGTCCCTTACAACTGAGATGCATGAGGTGCAGGCTTCAAATTACAGGAGAATGTGCCTGGCAAGAAAAGTACAGTATGATACTCTGCACTTGTTGGGATAAACTTAGAGGACTCTAGTCAGTTGAACATACCAGCCTGTGTGACAACGGACTTTTTAAGTCCTTGGTTGCAAAGAGTTTGCCCCATGCTCAGCGTCCCTTTTGCCTGCAGCCCTCTGACAGTTAACGAGCTGAAACTGGGGAGCACATTGGACATGCTGGGTGAGAAACCCAAACATTGCAAGGAGCCCTGTGGCTGCAGAAATTGGCTGGGGTTTGGGAAGCGGAGGCTCAGGCTGAGAAAGTTCTGCCCACTTCAGGGTCGTGAGCTTGTGCTCCCCTGCAGCCTAGTGGGGATGCTCATGGCTGCTGGTGGCTGGGCAGTTTCTCCCTCCAGACCTGACTCGCTGGAGTCATCCCTTTTCTTAAGCACAACCAGCACCTACTTGTCGGGTCAAATGACACTCTATAGTCCAACCACTCAAGTGGTGCATGGAAACTCTGGATCCAAGCCCACAATGCTAAATATTTAATATCGACCATCATATTTTGATACTAATTAAAGCTCTTGTTGCCCGGCTCAGCAGAAAGACTGACAGCTGAATGGACGTGGAAAATGAAGAGTCCTCTCTTGTCTACACATGGTCTCACCAGTTCAAGGGCAAATAACTTTGATGGGGTTGAAAAGTTTATGCTGTCTCTTCATCTGCTCTGGATGTTTTGCAGATAGAGAGTTCAGAATCCAGCTGCTGTCAACAGATTTTTCTAAGTACTAAATCTACAGTGTTACACTTGGAAAAGTGCATTTATCATAGACAAAATCGAGTTTCTGAAAAACATTTATTAAAAAAGACTGACTACAACTTTCAGTAGGCTTGACAAGATTTCATATTTCACTTCTCATCTTTACCAAGTGCATTAATAGTTTTTAAGACTAAATGACAAGAGTGCTAGATATCTCAGCAGCACATTAGAGGTGCAGAAAGCAGAATTTTGTGGCTTTGTGTACATGCCTAGTGATCAGGAGAACAAGCACAGTGAAAAGGACTGTGTGAAAAATCAGGAGTTTCCCTCCTCAAAACAGATTCATAAAGAAGTTTGTGATTAAATAGCTGAAATTCAAATTAAATTTACATTACCCAGCTGATATTTCTCACTATATCCTAAATATTTTAATGCCAGGGTGTTCCTGAAGATACCTTCAAATCCAAAAAACCCAAGAAATTAGTTCTCAGGATATATTAGTTAGTATACATTTGTCACTACCACTTTCACCAGTTCACCATTTTTGCAGGTCAGGATTTCTGCTTGCCTGGTCAGACACCAGAAACATACCCTGTGGGCAAATATCCAGTAGTCATCTGCAAAACTGAACAATCTGTGAATAACTCGAGCTTTGAAAACTCATTTATTCTCACTAGGTTATATGAACATTTACAAGCAGCAAAACTGAACTTGAACGACTAAACCCAAAGCCCAAAACACCGACAAAGCATCAAAAATGGCAAAACAAGTGGCAAAAAAAAAAAAAAAATACAGTCTTTCTTAAAATGTTTTCCTAATGCAACCACTATTCAAAACTGATTAACATTTTCATTAGGTGAAATTTCTTAATTCTAAGCAGCCACACATGTCTTTCTGCTGTGGCTGTATGATACAATACGGCTGGTTGCCTAATACAACTAAGAGAAATAAAAATAGCTTCAAGTAAAATAACTTTTCCCAGCTGAGACCCACATGAGCTTCGGCTCATCTTTCTTTCCCTCGAGTTAAGACACTAATTTTCATACACGTTACATTTTTCATTCAGACGGAAGAGACTTGTTTAATGAGTTGCCCGAGGTGCAACATCTTTGCTTTGAAGCAAATCAAGCCACTTTCTGTAACAAGATGTAGGGTTCATTTTCTGTGTGTGTTTACTTATTGCCATCATCACACTATTTTGTGTATTAATCCTACTACAGGATACTATTCCATGCCCTGCACCAACATAACTATTGGTACGGGTCAGCAGGCGTGACTCGTTGGCTGTGGAGGCTGAGAACACAGGAATGTGCCTGCCTTTCCGTATCAGCCCATTGAGGGCCAAGGAGCAGGAATTCTGGGTTGAGCACTGGGTGTTTGTAGATAGAAGATGAGGGATACCTGGGAGATGGACAGGAGAACACATCTTCCAAGTGGAGTAGAAACAGGCTGTTTCCAGGAGGGTGAGCAAAGTATGTGGGTGAGACAGCTTCCAGGGAAGGAGGTAGCTGCTTCCTGGAACAGGTTTCACCCAAGGTGAGTTATAGAGAATTATTTTAGCGGTTTGATTGACTGAACCAGAGCAGATCACCTCCAGCATAGTCTGTAAGTGCTAACCAACAGCCATTTGGTTTCATGTTATTCAGACCAAGCATACCACCCCTGCAGAGGCGCAAGACTTCTCACAGCTTGAGGCTAAGGTCTGCTTTTGTCCACTCTCTTTGGGAATAAGGAAAATTTGCATCCAATTTTGACAGTGAGCTCTGCCTAAAGGATATTCATAAAGATTACCGTGTTTTTACCACTGTGCTCAAAGCAGATAAGTGAGTGTGTTCTCCACAGTGGCAGATCTGGTCTCAAACAGGGATAAAAGGAGTTTGGTGGACATTCTCTGTAGGGCATGCATTAAACTTTGCAGCGACATAATCATCAGTCTCAGCCCACCAGTCATACCCGGTGAGTTGTTTAGAGAAAGAACACAAAGGCATTTTCTAACAGGACTAGAAATTGTTTGCGCTGTAAAAGACTAAAGTGACCAGTAATGTTGTACCTGCATATTCCAAATACCTCCTCCCCACCAACCAGGTACAATGTATTATCTCCTTCCTTTTTTCACAGTATATTCTGAACAGCAGCTTTTGAGAAGGCAGGTACTTTACTGAAGCTTTGCAGATGCTTTTCCTTCTTTAAATCTGGCTAAAACAGATTAGGAATACTCTCACATATGAGCAACTCTCTAAAATACAGGCCAAGCCAGCAGAAACTATTATTAAATTAACCTCATTCCTCTCTGTGGAGCTCTTCACTCCAACCAGTTGAGTGCATTTTATTTCTATTATATTAGAATCCGCTGTAAAGAGTTATGTTAGAGTGATTTCATTTTTTTCAACAAACCTACTCACCATCTGCATTTGGCAAAACTCGTTGACATCAGTCTTTGTTGCTTAGCAATAAATACTTGTGCTGACTCCAGTCACAAAGAGTGTTCATTACTTTGTCATTCAAACATTTTACACAGCCTTTATGTCCACAGAAATCGCTTATTTACGCTGGCCTTCTTGGAAGAGAGGGGGAAGAGCTGAAAAACAAATGAGTAGAATGAGAGGAAAGGCACACAGGACTTGAAAGGAGTTGGAAACAAATAGCAAAGAATGTGTAGTAGATCCACAAGCTTGATAAAGAGGAGAAAAATACCTAAAATAAAGCAATGCAATACTATTACTATAAAAATATTAAAGCAGTTATAGATCATGCCAGACATAACAATCTTGAAAGCGATTGAACTGTATGTTTTGTAGTGGCATCAATGAGCACTTTCCATTGATGTGTGCTAATCAAGATGTACTAATCAGTAAGATTATCTGATGTAAAAATGTTCCTTGTGCTTATATTCTGTGTCTATATGTAAACAGGTGGTGTGCTAATTTGAGAAAATTACCTAAAAATCTTACATTTCTGTAGAACTCTATCATAATTGTCTTGTTACTTCATAACTTCAGAATTATTTGGATTTGGGAATAGCTTTTAGAGTTAGTATTAGCTCAGAATTGAACTGTATTGAAACCTTTAAGAGAAGTTTTTATTTATAGAAAGATAATAGAAGAAAGGCTTAAAGCTGCACAATTATAATTGCTTTGCTCATTTAACAGTCACCATGGCCCACTTCTGTTTAGATGTCTAATTGTAAGATATTAACCTTTGTCACTCAGAGCAGAAAAAAATTGGACTAAAGGGCTCCAAAAAGGCAAAATTAGAATTGAAAATGAAATGGGTCACTTGCTATAAAGCATGTTACATTTAGTAGATGAACAAGCTAACAAAAGAATATGACAATGAGTCATCTGAAGTCAGAAAACAGCATACTGTTGATGATTTATAAAATGCTTAGGTTTTGACTTTATTTGTGGACACATTATGCAAAATAAGTTGATAATTTTACATGGGTAACAGCAAAAATGCAGAAAAAAATCAGAATATGTGATAACAAAACTATCACGGACAGAGTGTCTATTGCAAAACATAAAAAATACTTGGCATATTTTTCAGGAAATGGCAAAGAAAACTTCCTAAAGATTCATTCAGGCATTGAGTTTGAGTCTCAAAATCCCTTTTCGCTTTAAAGGTGATGACATTTCGTATTTGATTCTCATCTTCCAGTAGAATTTTTAACTTTCAGTCCAGCAAAATAATAACAAAAGCAGTCGAGAACTATGAAATAGTCATTTAGAGTTAGGCTGCTGGTGAAGTAGGGTGACCTTAACAGATACTCCAGTTGCATATAAGAGAGATTGTTCCTGAGCAGCTGATCAGGCATGTTTAAAGACCACAGCCGCTGTGCAACCTTCAGGACCGGAATGAGAGATTGAAAAGTGAAGGTTGTTACAAAAGTGACACTCTCATGATGTGCATCAAGCTGAGAAGGAAAAAGCCTCTTCCATGTCAGCACTATGTCAAGATGTATTCCAAGTTCCGCACCTAGAAGGGACAATGTCACCGTACCAGTGCAATACTGACCTGAAATGCTTTGGGAGGGGAAGGATCATGTTACCCAGACACCCTGACACAGAAATCTTGATTTTTGAGCCCCAAGTGGCTGCACCTGCCCACCAGGATTTGCGTTGAGAATATGTAAGGCAGCATTTCATTGCGTTGCGTGCCCAGGCTCAGTCCGCTGAAGCGCTGTGAAACGGAGAACTTTTATAGCTGACTGAATGGATGTTCAGTTCAAACGTACTCAGCTGCTAAGTGTTACAAACTTGAAAGTTTGACCCTCAGCCCTTTTGGAAATGTCTCCTATTAAATACAACACAGTGCTGCAATAGAAAACGAAACATAAAGGGAGCTGTGATGAAACAACAAGAGAAAACTTTTTGCTTCAATATGAAGGAGAAAAACATAGAAGCAACTGGACAGAAGGAAAAGAAACCCTAATCAAAAAGTCACATTCTGACAAAAAAAATATTTGAAAGATGACAGATGACCCTCTGAGGAGTCAGAGGCTGGGAATAACAAGAAACCTAAGGCTCCTCTGTTGGCAAGGCTAGTATTATTTAATACACAAGAGCATCTGTAAAAGTTTTCTCAAGGAAAATGCTGACTTTTCTAAAAATGCAGTCAATGTAGGAGGAACAGTGTATTCTCACTGAGTGATGGGTTAGGCTCTGTACTCCTGACAAATCCAAGATCAAGTTGAATGACCAATTGCCCTGATACAGGCTTGGAACTGCTCCATCTCTGCAACACCGATTATCTTGACATTTCCTTTTCCTCCTCTGCTCCTTCCCTCTCTCTCTCCCCAGGATGTGTTTTTCTCATTAATTTTTCACTGTTTTCCCCTGCTAAAGGAAGGCTCAAGAAAGAACATTAAACACTATTGAGGAAGAAATAGACCCCATGACAAATTCTGATTCCTGCATTGCTTAGACAGCTCTGAAATCACATTGTAAAATACCACCCCACACAGTCTGAGTGTTTTCTTTTTTTGGTTCAGTAGCCTGATAAAGGTCAAATTGGATAATCTAATGACCAGGTCTGAATTTCAAGGCTACAACTAAGATTGATGAAACGCTACTGAGACCCCAGGTTGCAGTAGAGACCTAGCACAGCCCCTTTTCAACCACCTGGAGGAAGGGGAACCATGTAGGTCCAAGAGGAGGTCAGGGAGTCAACGGTGCAATTTGGCATTCACCTTTCCCTGCTTCTCTGGGGAACACCAGCTGCATGGGTCACACTCCCTTACCAGGGCTCCTTGGTGCAAACTCATGGCACTAGGGAGCAGGTTGGGTCCTGACGTCCCCTCTTTTGGTTATAAACTTGTTATCAGCAGGCCTGCAGCTGAGATCCTTGACTAAGAAGCGTTACCTTAGGGTAGTAGGGTGCTGTAGGGGATTCAAGTAATGGCAAGAGGCATCATTACATGCAAGTTACGCTAACAGGGAACCGTTCCTGTATCTTTTTTATGTTCCTAAAAGATAAATTATTCAGCAAATATTTGCAACAATCAGTGGAATGTGTGAAATCAGGAGACTATACACTGACTTTAGTAATAATGCCAAACCAGGCACCACAAAGATAAAGTAAAAGAGGCTATTGGGATAATGACGTTGATTAGCTGTTATCTCTTACTATTTCTTTTCCACAATGTATTTAAATTCATAAGTTTTATAACAGTTGACATGGCCAGTGCAACTATAGAGATGCAGAGAAAGAATTTTGCCACAGCTGAGGGTAAAACCCCAAATTCAACGGTTTATTTCCTCCTTGAGGGATACTTTTTCCATAATTTTATCAACGAAATGGATCAATGAATCACTGCTTGCCAATACAACTCATACTACATTTACTCATTTCCCTAGAACGGAGGCACTCAGGACAAAAATAAATGTCTGTTCTCACCACTTCTTGTCCTGTTCCCAAAAAGAAGCATTTCAGGGATTTAATTTCTCATCCCTGTCTTTCCCAATCTCTCTCTATTGATGGGAGTGTCCTGGCAATAAGAAACGGCCCCGTGCCATGTAACACACCCTGTCATGTAAGATGCAGTATGTTAAGAGCTTCTTCCAGCTAAAAATAGGTACCAGAGCTATCTTCTAGCTTGTTCCTGCTGTTTTGTATTAAATTCTAAATGTCATGCATAATATAGAGCTTAGAATATACTCAACCTTTTATGCCATTTACATGCAACAAACTGCTTCTAACAGCCTGATTTGCAGATGTACTTGAAACCCTATTAGGTATATTCCATGTAGTTCATGGATGTGTCCATGCTTCAGAAAGAATTCCTATGTGATGTACCTGCTGACTTGTTATAGAGATTAATATTTACATTACAGAAGTACTTGGATGACAATCAAGAATGAGGCCACACTAGGATCAGTGTATGTACTCATTGCCTTAAGTCTTCAGAAGGGAAATAAATAACTTTGAGTTAATGTTTCACTGTCACAAAACCTCAGTGGGTTAACGGAAAACATTGCACATCATAAGTGTTTTTACCAGCGAAGTTCAAATCCAAAATGTGCAATTGTATATCAAACCAGTGTTCATCACCATAACATTCAACACCATATATCTGGGTTCAGATAGTGCATATTCATCCAATACATGAAAATATGGTCTAATTAGCTTCTAATAGAGATGTAGGATATGCCAACAAAGCCCAGTGCATGCATTTATTGTGTAAAATATTATGCAATTAGAGAACCCCCTGATAGTGAATGGCTTGAGAAAAAGACTCAGAACTAAGAAAGTCATCGATTCTGATTTCAGCAGTGTCTAGGTTTATTTGGACATAGTTACCACTTGACCTCACTTCTCTGAACATTAGTCAATATAACTGGAAAACCCATTAAAAGCAGGGCTCTTCAGAATGGTTTGCTCAACTCAAAGATAAAAAGTGCTGGTTAAACACATCCAAGTGTGACACTGTGAAAACAGTCTCTCTCTTCTTTCTGGCAGTTCCTTAGTCGTCACAACTAAAGCTGTGAAAAAAATAATGCATGACACCAATGCCTTTTTTTAAAAATACCTATTAATAATTACAGCTTTAATGAATGGTGTGTTGAACACTTCAAATCCAGACTCAGTGGAGCAGCACTAACAGTTTACTCCTCCCACCGCCACCATTAGCAGGTCAAGGCTGCAGAGAGGGAGAAAGGTTTAATTTTTGGAAGTGAGTGGGATTGGAGGTTCTGACTGTGTGGTCCTGCATGCCTGACACTCTCGGGTTTTTGCTGGGAGTGCAACTGAGGAAGAGGACCTGTTTTGGAGGATGGCTGTGACAGTGATGAAAAGCAAAAGGAACACTTAAGGGAGAAGGGAAGGTAAATTTGACAGACAGAGTGGGGCGCCTTTGCCAGTTTCAACAACACCTGTCACGGCCGATGAGCATCAGTTGGCCAATACGACAGAAACTTCTATGGCAGCATCTCAGTTCACGCCATTCTTTACCAGTGCAGCTGCTGCGGTTGGCTTCGTAAAGAACAGCGTGTTGAGCATGTCAATTTGGAGATGATTTTACTGGAAGATTTCCTTTTAACTTTTGATCTAGTGCAGTTGAGCTCTGTGAATTTTTTATGACGGTGTGTCTAAATGTGCCCCTCCCCATGTTGGCAGGCCTCCCTGTGGGCCCTCCAAACCATCTCTTTGCATCCTGTTTGTATTGCTTTTCTTTTATGTGGCCAGCCCTTATTTTTAGAGCTGCTTGTTAACTTTCCATGTCAGATGTCCATATCTTTCATTCAACTTTATCTTGCAGTTCACTTCCCTCAAAAGCCTATAAATCTAACAAAGGCAGGAGACATTTCTTATCCTTTTTTTCTTCTAATTTTTACTTTCGTGTGATTTTGATAATCCTACATGTAAGCTGGAAAAAATCAAAATGAAAGTAATTTTTTAAAAATATGATTTGCTAAATCATGATGAGCGTGTTTTGATTTACAAGATCAGGCAAGTGATCTGAAGCCATATTACAGTTTCCAACCAATGTTAGACAAACTGCTTAATGACTTGCTTCTACGAATATACAAATTTTATTGAATTAATGTTGAATTTTCACCTTCTTGACTTCATGAATAAGCTGATATAGACACAAGTACATCTCAGTTTGAAGATAATCAAATGCGTGTTGGGGTGAAATTCGCTTACCTCCTGCTATGCTATAACTAGTGATGTTAAATTCAGAATTAAGATGCATGTCTGCACAGTTTCTCTGCAGATAAAAATGTTTTCTTTCCTTGAATGCTGAAATGGTTCCATAGCATGAGGTAAAAAATCTGTGGTACAAAAGATCTCGAGAAAATAATTGACTCAGTGAATAATTTATTGAATTTACTGAAAATATTGACCTAGATTTAATGTTTCCACATTCAGAACACAGAAAATGAGTTAAATTGGTATGTTGAGTTAGCCTAGAGTGAGGCTGTTGCAGCATGATTAATTTACAAGTGTGAGTTGTTACTCAAGAAAAGCCATTTAGCTATTAAACACTCTGCTTGAGTTATGCTGACATTCTGTTCACACTAAGTTGATGACCTGTGGTCTAATCTTGCCAACCATTAGTGAAGACGAGAGCTGTGAAAAAAGAAATTGGGAGTGATTAGCAGGCTTGGGGATAGGTAAGAATTGCAATTCTGAATCTTCTGACTCTTCACTTTTTCTCCATCACCTTTGAACAGATCTGATACCAGGTCCCAGCAGCCTGGTATCTTGTCTTAACCACTTCTCTATTCAAATTGCAGAGGCCATTAGAGAGTCTGGTGCACTGAAGTTTAAAGTACCTTAATTGAGTGCTAGCCTACTTCATAGAAGAGTGGCTGCTAGACCTGCTTATGCTTTTGAAAAGAAATCATCGAATGGCAGAGAAAGTTCAGAATGAAAAATTCTGAATTATTGAATGTCCAGCAAAGAAAGCAAGAGCTGGAGATGGACAACAGGACAGTTGGGTAATGCAAAAAGAATATGAAATGAAAATGATACTAGCATGAATGTAGCTTTCTATTAATTGTGTAGGCTGATGTAGATTCTTTTGACAGAAACCCCTTCCTTTAATGGACATCAGATAGCCAAGCTGATATGATGTCAGGCCTTTCTAAGAAAGAGAAAATATCAGATAGAGTGCACAGCTTCCAGACTAGAGATCTACTGCACCTGTAGGTGTCTTCCTCTCTAGACATAATTTCCTCACCAGAAAGCATATTGCCCTGCCTAATTTATATGAAATGGGCAGTGCTTGGGTGTGTACAGGAGTCATTGAGCCAGTCTCGACCAGCCCCAGGCACTTAAACTTTATTATTGGCAAAAATCTCCAGAGAAAGAAACTACTTGCTGCAATCTGTCAGCTGGTTGAAGCTTTTAACAAATTTTATTTTGCATAAATGTTCTCTGCAGGAAGAAGTTCACAAAAGGGTCACACTATTTTCAAGAAAAAGAAAAATTGTGTCAGCAAATGCTGGCTGCAAGGGAAAGATTTTAAGGCAGAGGGGTTTCAAAGATAGGTTGTGGTACTTATGAAATGGAAGTGTGGAAGTATGTAAAATGAAGAAAGGAGTTAAAGGGAGACAGCACAAAACTGCTGGAGGAAGCAGTGAGGACCTTCAGGAATGTATAGGGATGGAAGGCCCGACTTGGATGCTATTGTGGTTTCACTCTGGCCAGCAAGAAACCACAAAGCCACTCGCACATGGAGGGGGAGAATCAGAGGAAAAAGACAAGGAAGCTCATAAAATTGAGGTAAGAACTCTTTACTAATTGAAGTGGAAAAAAAAAGAAAAAAGGAACATACAAATATACTACCAATAATATTTAATTAAAAAAATAGAAAATAAAACATATGATACAATTGCTCACCACCCGCTGACCGATGCACATACAGGTCCTGAGTAGCGAGATTCTGAGCCAGAGAGCCCAAAAGCAATCTCAGCAGAGTCTGAGTGAGCCCCATGAACGACAGCACGACAGGGAAAGCCAACCAGCTCACGAACAAACGAGCAAGAAAAGGAGTTAGCAAAGCAGCTAACCAGGGAGTTAGTGAATGAGTTCAGGAGCTAACAGAAGAGGTAAGTAGTCAGCAAAAGAGTGTAAAGAGTTAAGGCCCCCGAGCTCACTCCCCACTTACATACTGAGAATGATGTACGATGGAATGAAATACCCTTCAGTCAGTTTGGGTCGGCTGTCTGAACTGTGTGTCCCCCCACACTGCTTGCAGTGAGAGAGTTGGGAATGTAACTGCAGGATCAGAAGCTGAGAGAGACTTTGAATTTGGTGCAAGCACTCCCCAGCACCAGCTAAAAAGACACCTTATCAGTACTTTTCTCAGGATAAATCCAAAAACCGAGCTTCAGACCAGCCACTGTAAAGAAAGTTAACTCTTTCCTGACTAAAACCAGCAGAGATGCTTGCCAAAAAGGGATCTGATTAGAGTTCAGGCTACAATACCACTGTGTTTACAGTCACCCTTTAATCTGCTACCTGCAACACACAAGTCCATAAGCAGATAAGGGAAAACAACACTGTATGTGCTAGAATGATAATGATTTATAGAGAGAATGTCAGAAAGGGTTTTGTGTTGTAACAGGATCATGGGAAAGAGAAAGTATAAGGCATTTTCATCTTCTTTGCTTCATCAATAAGTGACTAGGCATGAGAAGAAAGATTTAGAAATCCCACAGTGTCCCCTACTTTGCACAATACCACCCCAAGTACTCATGTACAGCTTCATTGTTTCCTACAAAAGCAGGCCCATTTCAGGGCAATGGTAACAGGACATACAGGGAGGTGTTCAATTTGCAGTTGAAGACAACTAGTCCTATTTATCTACTAGGAGTTATTATTTCAGAGATAGATGTCTGAGCTCTCTTTGGAGTCAGTGGATAGTGTCCAGCAAGTGAGTCTCTACCTCAGGTTGTGCTGAGAAACTTGACTCATTGGTTTTGTAGGTTGGATCTCATTGACTATTATAGGAGGCCAGACCTCTCTAATTTTGTCATAGACATAAAGAACTTAATCACTGTCATTGTCAAAAATGCATTGTCAAGTTAGTCTCAAGGTATCTATTTCTTGGTTGGATGTTGAAATCTGTTAGAATGACATCTGCAAAATTTATTAAAAGTGAGACAGCAAGAGTTAAGGTAGTCCATGCTCCTTTAACTCTGCCTTCTTTTCACAATGCTGCCATGCACCAGCAACCTGCGCATTCTGTGTCTGAACTCTTCTGAAGGGAACTACCACCTGTAAATAAATAGAATCTCCTCCATAGACAGAATACCAACCTCTGCTGCAGAACTGCAGACCCTATTTCACCCTTACCTCTGTGACTAAACCTGTCACGAGATGAACATACTTATGGAGGCAGTCCCCACTCTCACACTCCTGGGTATCCTGCAAGAGCTAAAAATAATAGTGCTGGGAATAAGACTACTGGATCCTTTCAATGTGTAAGGATCTCTTTGCTATGATTGTATGCAGGTAGTCAGCCTGAGAGGATCCTTACAAACCAAACCAAATAATATGCCCAGCCCAATTGTTTCCATAACCAAACCTCTGACACTCGGCATCTTTTGTACAACAGAACTGCTGCTGGCATGTCAGCCAAGTTGCAATACTTGCAAAATTTCAATAATGACTGAGGAACCTATCATTGAGCACCAGTCACTGAATCTCCTTTGGAAAACACATCCTTTTTAGTTCACAGGTGTTATGCAGGGAAAGAATTGACTTGAAAATTACAGCAGTTCAGCAATTTCTTCAAATTTACATAAATCAAGGAACAACTACCTAAAATAACCACCTCCTTACTCCAGTACATGCTCAGAACTAGAAAATTATGTGGAAGCTGGGAAGATGAAGTTATGTTTGGATATGCTGCATTCACAGATTTCAGCCACAAGCCTGGGAGTGCACACTCAGAATGGAAGAGATACTTCCAGTTATCTGCAGGAGAAGGGACATTTGAAAATGTAGCTGGTATTAGGTGGCTGTGAGAAGACTCTTGGATAAGGAATAAAAGCATGCAAAGTGTAACAAAATAATTTGACTTTCATAAAACATTAATTTTAAGACACGGCTCTGCAAATTGAAAAACTTGGGTATTCTGATGATTGAAAACAAACCAATCAAACTCGAAATCTTATTGTAGAGGTTTTTCTCCTATTTTAAACCATGACAAACTTTACTCATGAGATATTATTTCCTATGATGTCCTAAAATATTATTCAAATTTAAATAGATTTACATGCTTAATTGTGGCTACTGCTTGCTCATATAGTACTTGTATATGAACTGAAAAAAAAAAATTCCCATAGAAAGGGACAGCTTGTAAAATACCGTACCGTACAACATAGGAGAAACACATAACTGTAGCCTTTTAATTCGGCCTTTTACAACTACTGCATGCCACATCCTGGGGCATGTTTCTGATTTGCTATGTGCTTAGCAGGGTGATGTTCAGGAAGTCTGAATGGCTTGCCCAAACCATGTCAAAGACCCAAAACAATATTTGTGCTGACCAGCAAATTCATATTTTATCACTTTTTACTATGCTAGCACAGGCAGCCTCTACCCTCTGCTGATGGCATGCACATTTTTTTCTCCTGAGCCGTGTGAAGAAGAACCATAGGTGATTTTTCTCTTCACTAACTTGTGTTAAGCGTGTGTTCCAGGCATAAGGGTTCCTTGTACAATGCAGGACTGAGCTGTCTACATGCATGCACGTAGCCCAGCACTTCAACCCTATCAACAGCATGTGCCAAATGAGCCAATGGTGAAGCCAGAGTTGTGAGTTTCTTTTGCTAGACAATCCCAAAAGCATTTCCATCTGTTCAGTTCTAGCACTCTTTGCTTCTTTAATCGACTGGGTGAAAGAAAAAGTGCAAGCAACTAGCTAGATGAGAAAGCAGCAAGCTACATCTAATTTCCTGGGAGTGGCTCACTGTTACCTGGCAATAAACACACTGCAGCTTATCTCTCTTTGTACTTTTTTTGCTACATCTGGGACATTTTGAAATGCCTAATGGTCAATAAAACAGAAACAAGCTTTCAGAAAAAGTTTCATGCTCTTAACCTTGGTTTTATTTAAAATGGATCCATCTTGGCTGTATGGAAGGAATTCTTATTTCAATTTTCATCTGTAAAAAAGTACAAGAAAAATACATCAAAGATAAAATTATTAGTAAAAACCATGAATTTATCAACACTGAGATTACACTTCCCTGATACAATAAATGTAACTTTTTAAGAGGTCCTCTTTCACTCCACTGCTTTTAGATGTGATTGCTAATTTATATGCAGTAGCTGCCATATGAGAGCTTACCCACACTTCAGGGACAACTTAAAAATGCTGTAGGAAAATTTCCTTTCTTGGTAGTTGGTGCAAACCTGCAAATACTAATGACTGAAATTAATTTGAAAGTCACTGTTTTGTGGCTATATGCACTCAGTAGTACTATCTAACATTCTGTCTACAGACAGGAGTGTTGAAATTGATTTAAGGTAAGATATTCTTCATTCAGCAAACTTCTTACTGATTACTCCAAGTCAGATCATTGTTCTTACTTGTTTGATTTCCCCAGGTGATTTGACACTGGTCTTTCCTGGCTAATTTGTGGTGGCCGGTGAGAAAGAGTGGATAATGAATACTACACTACAATTAGTTGCCTTATTTTATCCTTCCTCAGGAACCACAGGAAGCTGCTCAAAAATGATAGGGACTTCTGAGCAGCTGCTATCACCTCTTCCTCCAAACACTGATCCACCATGGGCAAGTCAAGGGAAGGTAATTGCTTGCTGATTCAGATGGATGGACGGAAGTCTTGAGGTTTATTATTAAGACTTCACTATTTGGTAATAATGTCATTTTGTAAAGACATTGAGTCCAAGTCAGTAGGTTGGGTACACTTTAAACAAGTAAGATCATATATCCTCATTTACCTGCCTGGGGAAAAAAAGCAAGCAGTTCAATTCATTCTGAAGGTATGTGTTTAAAATGTGTAAAGCTTCTTCAAAAACTTTGCAATAGGCCTTTTAAAATATATCCTGATGTCTGAAGTTTCTTGAACAAAAACAGGTTCAACAATGGTTACTGAAAGAGGTTAGGAATTCAAATGCATGGTTTACTGAAAGTGATGCCAGTATTACACCCTAGCTCTGGACTGCACGCACCTGTCTCTTCCACCTTACCAATTTACACAATGTACACATTCATCTTTTTTTAAAATTATTTTTCCCTAAAGTACTGTCTCTCAAGAAGTTTAAAGCAGCAAAATATCATGAGAAAATGAAGACAAAAATAAAATATAACCAATAACATTATTTTAATTTAAATTAAGACTTGTGTTGTAGTATAACTTCAAGAGTACAGGCAGAACCTGGAGGTGAATTCATAGGCATTTAGCAGCATTTTAGATATCCTGGACTATCTGAGAAACCTGCACAAGGTTTATCAGATAATACAGCACCTATGGGAGACTTCTGACCTTCTGCAGCAAAGAGGTAGAAAGAATGACCTAGGATGTCTAAACTGATGCTTAATATAATTTTGACTAGTAAATCTCACCCATTTTGTCTAGAGTTATCCTTGAAAGGCAACTACAAATAAAACCCTTCTGTGTATCTCTTCATGTCTGATTTCTACCATACATAGCTGCTAAGTAGCTTTACTAATATAAATTAGTAAAACAGTGGAAACAGAAGAACCAAATTTTCTTTTCATTTTCAGAATTGGCAGGAGGTACATTATATTCTGAAATTTTGCATAGGGATATTGTATAGTTAATGTTCTTTAATGACAATTCTGCATGTTAAATAGAGGTGCTGAGTGATTCACTAAATAGGTAAAGGTAATTTTAATCTCAGCTGGACATTGTCCACATCTACTGCATGTGACAGACAGAATGAAAGGTCTAGGGAGATTCCAGCTGGGGCTTCTCAAGAAAAAAATCCAGTTATGTGGAGACTGTAACCTTCTTGTTCTTTCAGGGCAGGGCTGAAGTAAATCAGGAGAAGAAAAAAGTCAGGTTACTGATATTGTATACATTTGGCACAGAGATTACAGGAGTTATCTGCTATTATGCATGTGCTTTCTTTAAAATGACACTGTGAGCATGTCCCAGGTAGAAGATAGGGGAAAGAGCACCTTATAGTGCATATTTTGTAGTATATCGTCATTTCAAAGGTCATTTCAATCTAGTGCGGGTGTTTCACTGTGTTTTGCCAATACATTTGCATCAAATATATATCAACCAATTTGTTAAGAGAAATATTATTCTCATACAAAGTGGACCATGATGAAGATATCATAAGGTATCAGACGCAAACAACCTGCTTTTTTTTGTGAAATTTGTTTTTCTCGGCCATTTACCCTATGCCAAAGGTTTTTCATCACTCAGTCCATGAGTGTCTGTGCTACTATGCACTTGTTCTTCTCTGACAGCAAGACAAAGTCAGTCTAAGCCTAGATTGTGTAATATATCATCTAGATGTGAACAGGCTAGCTCATGTACTGGAGAAATACAGCTGTATTAATAGGGTGCTTTCCTTGGGCTAATGGTACTCCTCAGACAGATGAATAGACCCATGAGAGTACCGAGCTAACACAATTAAAGCATCTCTAGCATCCTGTGCTGACTTCTTACAGGTAGACTGAGAATTTTTTTAAAATACAGTTATTCCCCCTGAGACACTAGAAAATAGGAGGTACATTTTTTTCCTTTGCAGATTTATTTTCTTTTCTTCTGTGTGTAGATTTTTATTGCTTTGGCTTCAAAGAAAGAGGACAGGACTACAAGAGCAAAGGACAACAGCAGCTTTAGTCTATCTAAATTAACTTTATTCTTTTTTCTCCATAAAAGGGCAATTATTATCTTCCTCACACCATCTGAAAACTACCTCATGGTTTCTTTTCATAAACTTTCTTTGCATAAACTTTCTTTGCATAAAGTCATAAAGACAGAGAGAATTTCATTGGTGAAATGAAAGCCTTACATTTCAAATATTTTTATTTGTTTCTTCTGGTTCTATATCTTGGACTACACGTTACTCCTGGTAGTAGTTTTCCAAGGGAAGATGTAGGTGAAGACTTCAGTGTTTATTGCCAGGAGTCTTGGTTAATTTAGTGCAATGATAGGCTCACACAAGGTCCATTTATTCTTTAGAGCCATATTCTTCTTTCCCCAAAATTAAAAATGCAGTGTGTCATGGTAGGGGTTCATTTTAAGGACCACTCTGATGTCTTTCTGTAATGTTATCATTAATGTTAGTGCCGTGTTTAACTACCATATAAACTTGCAATGAGTGAAAAGGGACAATCTTATTTTACACATTTTGTAGTATAAAAAGTAATGAAACCCTAACCTTAGTGGAAGCCTCCAGATACTATTGTAATAGTCATAAAAAAATAGGGATGATAAAACTGCAATAATAATCAGATCAAGTTAATATGCCATACCTTATGAAATCTGCTTCTGTTACAGCATCTGTTTTCTATGTTACTTAATTTATGCTATTTATCAAACAACCCTTTTTTAACAAAGGGGAGAAAAGATCCACATGATACAACTATATTCTAAGTGATGTCTAGTTCCACCCCAGTGCTTTCTCATGTAAGAAAGTAATTTTGGGTTTGGATTCATGCAAGAACAAAAAAACAGCCTGCCCACTTCCTATCTTTATGCAGATTTTCCAAAAATAGCCTTGAGTTAGGCCAGATTCTTCCTGCCTTTATCAGTAAACAATGAGCATGAAACAAAAGGGAATAGCAAAAGAGACTCTGGCCTTGTGGTAGAAAAAGTAGTTTTGCTCTCAGGTGACAAAATTGCTTCATCCAATTGGAAAGATGTGACCCAAAAGGAGAATTGGAATTGGGATTAAAGATATTGAAAGGTGAGTCCTTGCCCTCAAGGATCTGGTCTATATGGAAAAACCTAAAGGGGGATCTTTTCCTAAGAAATTTAGCCTTATGCAGTCTTTATGCAAAAGGAAAAGCCCTGAAAGGTTTTCCCCCTACCCACCCCAAAAAAAAAAAAAAAGCACAAACCAGAAGCAGCCAATTTCTTAATGAATCAGAAACTTTATACTGAGATAAGTTTCACACAGAGGAGGTGAGTGGTGAGGAGCTCCAGATACCAATGGCTCAGAGGACCCTCCAGCTCCTGGTAAGATCATGACAGGCACACAGAGAAAGGATGGTGTGGAGCTCCCTTTGTCCAGGGTTGCAAGGACTTTCCAGGTGCCTGTAGGACCATGATAGTGACAGACTGAGGTTGTGTGTGTTTCTACATCCTTAGGTCAATGTCTTTGCAGAAAGCTGCAACAGGAAGTAGGGAACAGGAGCATGTCATGGTCTGGTCACATCCCTGTCCAGACATCCAGCTGTAATAGGAGAAGCAGCAAAGAAGGAGCAGCCACCCCACATTGCCATGGCCAGCAGCCTCAGCCCTCTCCTCCCTCGCCTTCCAGCCCTTAGATGTTTGCCTGCCAGCCTGGGCTGTTGCAGCTCTTTTTAGACCCATCCTGGGCCTCACATGTCACCAACCCCAGTGACATGTCCACCACCGGCAGTCTACTTGAAGTGATGCAGCTATAACATCATAAAGTCTGGTGCCTGTAGTTAGTGCTGCATCATGATGACATAGCTATTATCTTCCATTATTCAAGTGAGAAGAAAAAAATTTGTGAATAGTAATTATAATAAAACTTGAACAATTGGTAATGCTGGGGAAGAAAATTAAGTAGCTGTAGCAGCAATTTAAAGGAAAGCAGCGCAGAAAAGGTGAAAAGAGAATTAAAAGCAGCAGGTTCTACCTCCTGTACAGTTTAAAAGATTTATGTGGTACTTGCTACTGAGATTTGTTGGTTTGAAGGCTGAACGCTGGAAGAAAGATGCTTGTTGAGTTGACTGAAGGTAGTATTTCACACCTTTTGAATTAAAGACATGTCCAGTGCCAAACCCTGCATCCATGAGTTTCTGACAGTACTGAGCATGAGGTTTCGTCATGCAATTTCATTTCTTTCCCAGAAATGGATGAAAGATTTTGTCAAACTCTCATGTGCTACATACTTCAGTTGGACACTCAAGTGAAATACATGAAGTAGTTTCCATCTAATTGGTTCACTGCAGGCTGTTGCATCCTCATTAATTGATGGCACAAGAGGCAATGGGCACAAATTAAAATATAAGAGAGTTTGTCTAAACTTCAGGAAACATTTTTTTACTGTGAGGGTGACTAAGCACTGGCACAGGTTGCCCAGGAAAGTTGTGTTGTCTCCATCCTTGGAAATATTTAAAATCAGTCTGAACATGATCCTGGGCAAATTGCTCTAAGCAACATCTGATTGACCAGATGACCTCCAGAGGCCCCTTGCAACCTTAACCATTCAGTGATTCTATGATCTTTGGTGCATGAAAGTAATTGCTTTCCTCGTATTTAATTTGTTATTACTTATTCTAGTTTGGCATAAATAAAAATGAAAGCAAGGAAAATTGATTTTGTGCATGAGAGAAGTGGCCTTTAATCAAGCACAACTAGAAATGATAATACAATTTTTCCAGTGAATTATTGCAGATCCTTTAAATGTTTCAACTTCTGTGTGTGTCAACATTAGCTACTGTTGACATTCAGAGGCGGGCAAGCCTGGAAGTGGTTTACAGGATCCTGTTGGTTAGAGATAGGGTAGAGGCATATTTAAAACGCCTCAGGACTTCCTACAGGATGCAGTACCCAGCTCACTCAGATGGTGTGAGAAGATTGCTAGCTGGCCTCTATTCCCTTCTCTGCTGTGTTTAACACTGACTTGAGACATTCGGTGGCAAGGTCATCCCAGCTTCCCCTTTCATCATTCTTTTGCTTCCTTTGCTTCTAGGATGTCTTGTCCTATGGTGTCCAAAGAATTGCTGGCTTTCAAGAAGCTGCAGGTATTTTTCCTGTTATCACCTGTACTGTAGAGGGCTTTGTACAATCTATACTACACAAGACAAAAAAATCCATTAAGCAAATCACTTGTTACTGTCAACTACCACGTGATGCTTTCACAGTAGATCCGGGGAGCTCGTGTGATCAGGTGATGAAGTGTGGTGTTTCACTGTCAATAACTGTGATGATCCTGTGGTGATCACTGCCTCCTCAGCCCATTGTCAGAGGCAGCATGCAATAATCAGGTGCTTTATCTCCCAGCAAGTATCACACACTTTTGTTTTCTGATTTAGGGGGATAAAACAACTTTTAAAAAAGCAAGCAAAAATGGAAATGAGAGAGTATACATGAGCCAGTGAATTACCCCCATTCCTTAGTTTCCTCAGTTGCCTAACATTATCTGCTGCTGGCATATGCAACAGTTTCTGGAAATGTGGTTACAGTTCAGGAAGCAAGGGTTGTGTAAAAATAGTCACTGTAGTAATAAAATATGGTAGATATCTTCCAAGAAAGAGAGAAACGTGTCTGCTACCCAGTGAAACCTAAGTTCCTACACAGTTGATCCCTGCAGAGCTATATTGGTTTGTGAGAATTTTAAAACTTGCTTAGCAGTGTACCAAAAAACCCAACATGTCTCCAGAAGGGCAAGGTTGGAACAGGATATAAACAAGAACAAAACAAAAGAGAAACCACAGAAACCTACTGAACAAACTATTGGTCTATTTTGTTTCTTTTGGCTTTAATTGGATTCTCATTTCCCTCCGCGTTTATGGATGATTTGGCTCTTGAAGCAGTTTGAGAGGACTGGCATGGTGATGTCACCAAAGGCTGTGACCTACTTCGTTCTTCCCTCCTTCCTCTCTTTTCAGAAACTGGTATTCTTTCAAAAGGAAACAGGAGAGAATTGGGCCTGTCAAGTTTTAATGATGCAGAAAACAATAAGGAAACATGTTTTAATGTGATAGTCTTTGTATTTTACACAGGACATACAAAAAAGCAAAAAGGGATTTAAAAGATCACCTCTAAGGCATCCAATTCTAAGGTTTCAATAAACAAGTACACTGCTCACTGAAAAACAAGCTCTTTGATTATTTTTCTACCCCCAGAGAAGCAGCAGTAAAATCATGAGGGCCATTATAAGATGTGAGTAAGAAGCAGCACTCAAGGAAATGAAAAAAATATTAGAATTGTTATTATCTATGCTTACAATAGAAGTATTGCATAGTAGATAAGAACACTGGAAGGATGCTTTTTTTCTTATCTAGCATTATATCTTCCTGAACAAAACCCCTGTGTAGACAAGAGAAGCTTGTTCTAATAACAAAAATGTTGCCTGAAATGAAATTCTTGACATACCAATCATTCTCAGTAGCAAAGCCATTTTTCATATAAAACATGTTTTGGAGTAGGCTTTAATGAATGTCTCAAACCAACTCATCTAGCTTATTTTCTCAAGAATGGGAATATTTAAATAAATTTAATAGAAAATCTGCCACAGAGACACCACAAATGTGCTCTGCCAAATTAGATTATATATCTTTAAAGGACAAAAGCGTGCATCCTTTCTTCAAAACTGTTTGAACATACATGTTTCTTAGCTAAAATGGATGATGATGATGTTGATTAAAATTAATTGTCCACTGTGAAAACTCCTGCCATTGCACCACAATCAAGGAGAGAGTTTCCAGAGAGATTTTCCATGCTTCAGCCTAAATGAAGTGAGAGGAGAAACTTTTTTCTGCTGTAGCTACAGCTTCTCTCTCACACTGAAGGAACCCTTAAAGACTAATATAACATAGTTGAATAACTACTTATATAATCTGTTATCTTAGTCTGTGAATTCATATGCTTTTATAACCTAATGGAAAATTTAAAGTGATAACTTAGGAGTGCATTTACTAAGGTCTGTGGGGATCTTAATTTTAGCATTGCCAGAAGTGACTTTGGTGCATGGTCTGTGATACATCCCCAGGGTATTGCTTTGCAAGTGCATGGTCTGCTTATCCATGTTGTAGTTAAATCATAACTTGTAACTCAGCAGTGGACAGCAGGGATGAAAGACCACATTAAGAATCTTGTCTTAGGGTAAAAAAACATCAGTAGATGACAGTGATTGAGTTTCAATTTCTGTAAGTGTTATTTTCAATGCACACACACATGTGCGCACGCATATGTGTGCACACACATGTACACAAATAAGTATTTATTTTTTGGTCAACTGAGTTGTTACTCACTCCACCCCAAAATGGTCCATTCTGTCTTACCAGAATTGTATGTAACAATGGTTTTTTTCCACAATTTGTTCTGAAAGAAATTAAAAAACCATAAATACATAAAAAACTGGTTTGATTTTTACATGAATAAACAGAATACCAGATTATACGCCAGCTAGCTCCTAAAAAATTCACCAGAAAAATGGGTATTTCCTGTCACCAGAAAAGTCAACCTATATATACCGACCAGCTTGGAACAAACAAGTGGTAAAGAGTGATCTTTAGCTTCATCTTAATTTTCTGTCAGTGGGTGTATAATGAAATATTTGAAAACAGGAAAAGGATAATAGAAAATAGAAGTGGAAGGTTTTTTTGAATTTTTCAGCTAGCTCAGTGGTTTCCAGAAAGACAGAAGTGAATTCCATTCATCTCATAGGAGAAAGGAAATTATATTTTCTGTATTCCTTAAAAAAGAAAGGAGAATTTTAGCTTGTAAGCTATAGCTTTGTTGTACTCTCTGTTCTCAGACAAATGAATGCCTCCATGCTGTCTTTCTTGACACTTCAGCATTCCTCAGGAGGATGAGAAATCAGCAAAGATCCAGAGAAAACTGCCCTATGACTTGGGGCTAGTAGAGGGCTCCTGGAGACAGCACTGACAGGCAGCTCAATACACTCGAAGGTAGCTACAATGCCCCGAATCCGCAGCATTCAGGTGGCTGTATTTGGCTCATAAAGAATCATCTAACACAGTCTTTCCCTGGCCTGTGTTAAATTATAAAAGCACCATTAAGAGAAAGCAGTGGGCCTTTTAAAGGCAGGGAATCTATGCCAAATATAATGATCAGACCGGTTTGAGTAGTAGATCAGGGGCAAATAGGAAGGGCACCAGAAAAGGGTGGCAGAAGAAGCAGAGGTTTCTGCAGCAGAGATTCAAAAAGAAAGAACGTAAAACTTCTAAGCAATTTAAAAGGGGAAATTGCTTTGTGTCACATTGCACTTATATTTTATGATGGAAAATAAAACAGGTCCCTGAAACACAACAGTTGGCTGTAGCAGCAAGTTCTTCCTGAGCTAAGGAAAAAAGCCAGATGTCTTACAGACAGGCAAGCAGCTGCTTTCCAGCCATTTAATTACTATTTTATATCCAATATCTACCTCAAATGTGCCACACGACTATGATTTATTTATATCACATGGCTCTTACTTACAGGTTGGAATCTGACTTATAAGCTATTGTTACAAATTTGTGTTCAAACCTCCTTCACCTGCCCTGTATTACACACCATCTGTCCTCCTAAACCAGAGAACAAAACAATTATGTTTCAGTATTTAATAAAATCTGCAACTGAAGTTCTTGTTCAACTTTATCTAAAGGACAAAAATAGTCAGATCTCCCTTGATAAATGAAATTGTTATAACTTTTATCACCACTGGAATAACAACATATTATTTTTTCTTGGTTTTGGCTCTTGGCAACCTGTCTCAAAAATGTAAAAATACCTCTGTGTAGTTTTTTCCTTAAGCATGTTATTTCAGTCCCATACACCATATCCAATCATTAATTATCAGTTATAATTGGGGATATGCATGGAAACACACTGGGAAAAAAAGCAGAAGGAAGATTCAAACCTGTTGCACAAATGTTTATGTTGGCCCTGGGTGGCAGGTTCATTACACACCAGCTTGGGAAGCTGACAAGGACTCCACCTCAGAGTGACCAGCCTGGCAGGCTGCAGATTCATGGAGTTCAGGAAAGGTTTGCTGGGTGTGCTGCTTCCAAGCTCCTGCTGAGACACTGTGTAGATTTTCACATCGAAGACTTTCACACAGTTAATGAATGCTTCCCCTTCTAGAAATAAAACATCAGAACCAAGAAGAAAACGGTATTACATCACCTTCTTCCTTTAGAAATACTGTTTTATAAACGTCTTTTAGATAGTTTGGCTACACAATTTGACACACCTTAAATTTAAGGGTCATATGACAACTATTCATGATATCACTTGATCTCATCTGCCCACTAATCCATCATCTCTAATTGGTTTAACATCCCAACCTCTTAAGCTGCTTCCAAATTCTTCCAGATTTAAAATGATAATAGTAAGACAAATGTATAAGAGTAGTTTGACAGCAAATTTATTTCTCATTTTCTTATCAAATATACATTTTTTCGCAAAGACAAGACATTATCTTGAGGACTCGAAATGGAGGATTTAATGTGTTTTATTCATGCAAAATCCATTTTTAAGGCCTTAGTTCCTCATTATTAGAAGCCAGATCCATTTTTGTAGTAGACCTTAGCACTGACTTTTAAAGATGGAGATGGATAACATAATGTATTATATAGTGGCTTGGTCACGTATAAGAAGTGTTTTCTATCACTATAACACTGTCATATTTCCCCTTCAGAGGACTTGAGGTAAACTTCAACTAAACCATGTTTTTGAGAGAAGGAAAGGAAATCCAAAATAATTCCAATGTAATTAATAAAAACTTTTAAAATTTTACTGGAAAACACTGACTGCACATCAGGTTTCATAAACAGAACATGTGCCAGTCTGGTGTGGTACAGTAACCCTCCACATATCAGCAGTACTATGAAAGCTTATCTCATTTTTGTTGCTATGATATACATGGGAAATGACAGTGGCAGAATCCTTCAAAATCTCTCATAATTTTTAAGTGTATCTACCTGTTGAAAAGCTTTGACAGAGTTTGGAGCAGTCTGCCCCAGTGACAGCTCAGATATGTGTTATTGAATTGCTCTGTAATACTCTCTATTATCAGTTCTTCCACCTTTTCCCTGAAAATAACACAGTGGCGTTTTGGGGACTGAAATACCTGGGAACAGTCTTTGAGCCAGAAACAGCTTCCAGAAACTATGTAATGGGGACTTCTGGGTAATGAATGTCAGGGTGAGGATAATCAACTGCTCAAGAACAAATCTTTAACCAGAAAAAGAGTAAACTTCTTATGAAATATTTTAGTTCTAAAAATGAAAATTATACACTTTTTACAAAATGCTGGGTGCTTTTCAGCAAATCCAAACCCTCTTTGTCACACAGATGTGTTGTCACAAACAGTGGTGGTGTTGCTGCTCAGTAGGACAGTCACAGATGTAGCTTACTCCTAGGCAGGAATAGGCTACTGCATAGATATAACATGGTATATTTTCCACTGAGTTAACAGGTTTGCACTAAATGATCCCAGCCTTCAGCAGATCAGAAGCAAAAGGTGCTAAATGTATAGATTGCTCATGAGGATACCTGCATTCTGAGGTGTCACATGAGCTCACCAATGCCCAATATCAAACTGCAAGGGACAGCAGGGGGTTGAGTCATACCAGGGCAGGCAGGTAGCCCAGGGACCTGGAAACCCATCTCTTTTCCTCCAGGGCTATCACCACGAGGCAGAATGGCAAGTGCTTTTCCACAGCTGCATGGCCTTACCAAGTCCTCTTCATCTCACCATCTCCTGTAAGTTCCTCACTTCTTTTCTGAAAAAAAAAAGGAGCTACATGGTCACTCTTGTGCTTGTGCTTGGGTAGATGATTATTGTTGTCTAAGCAGAGAGCCACATATTTTTTCTTGTTGAATTACATACTGATTTCTCTCAGATCTTTAAATTATCATGAGTATGTTGAGTTTTAATCCTCTACGTGCATTTTCTCCTAATGAGGTATCACTTGCAAATGTAATAAAAACTCTCCCTTTTCCATCAGCCAAGTTATCAAAGAAAATATCACCTAATTCTGGAACAAGGAGATATTCCTTAAAAAAACCTCACTCGAGGTATTGCTGTAGTTTGATATCTGTCCCTTACAGAATTTTCATCTAGACCATATGTTCCTAGTTTACTTATGAGAGTGTTCTAGAAGACCGTGTCCAGAGACTCACTAAAATCAGAATGTGATATCAACTGATTTTCCCTAGACACATGAAGTATTATCCCATGAAAGAATGGAATTATTTTGGCTTGAAATGCTTTTTATTGACCACTCCTTTCTCTTTATGTGCTATTTTCTAAATGTTCACAACTAGTATGCTAACTATTTTTCTGAATAATTCTACAGGAATTGAAATTGCCTGCCTGGTTTACAATTTTAACCCTCTCTTCTATTTATTTTTTAAAGATAGGCACTCTTTCTACATTTTTCTAGACTTTCAGAATGTCATCTTGGACTAGCTGATGATAAAATCTACTTACTTGCATTACTTTGAATATCTCCTTTCCCCTTTCCAGAGTGTTCTTGCCCTTTTTGTCATGGTTACCAGTTTTGTGATACCGTCTTACCTTCTGAGTCAAACAAAAAAGGAACTAAATCTACCAGATTTCTAGACACTGTTTGCCAATAGCCTTCACCCTGCAGAGATGTGAACCAGGTCTTTCCTTAGCTTCCTCTTAGGGCACTAGCATGCTGAGAAGGAAATGTCACCTTTTCATCACATGTTTACATTCTCTGCATTTGACTTTCTGTCTTTGGCCACAAATGTTCATCCATTCATGTTTCTTAAAAGTCTTTTCCTTGGTAAGTGATGTACAGCTCCTATCCTTCCTCCTTACTGTCATAATTTGCAATTTTGCATAGTTTCTCTTGCATAGTTTTGCATAAACTTGCCTTTAACATAATCCCTTTAAAGAACTGCCTACTGTGATTAACTCTCTCAGAATTGTCTCCCACAGGATCTCACTTACTAGTTCTCTGAATTTCTATAATCTGCTCTGCTGAAGCACACTGCTGCTCTTCCTGTTTGTCATGAATTCTGCTGCTTCATGATTGCTCATGAAATGCCCGAGTTGTTTTTAACTGTTTCCTTTTCCTTTAGGCTCTACCAGATTATGAGGATCAAATCTGCAAGATGCCATCTTTCTTTGCTTTCCCCAGCTTCTGTATCAAAAATTTTCCACTAAAACTTTTCAAAAATTAGCCAGCCTGCCTGAGGGCAACTGTGTTCCTTCCCCAGCATGGAAACTTTTGTAATCGAAGTATGCTGATGGCACTGAGGGTTTGGAAAATTCCGTTCACGAAAGACTCACCACATGATTTCCTTGATAGGTGGCCCACGATGGACCCTCATCAGAATGTCAACACTTCTTCTCCTTTAAATGTTACTCAGGAACTATGAGGCAGCCTATGTCCCTCTTTATTCTTAACCTCAGAACAAGTGACACGTGAGTGTTAGGTAACACATTGGGTAACACCTACATCGTTTTCTGTTGTCTGCATGTCCTGAACAAGTTATACTCTTTATATTAATGTTCCTGGTAGACGAATCATCCCATCAGGTCTTTATTAGGTCTATTAAATGGTAACTCTGAAATGTATTTATACTGCTACTTCTTGTTTGTTCCCCATTCAACTGGGGAACATCCCAGGTACAGAAAAATGAACCTGATATTACAGAAGACAAACACTCCTAAAGAATAGCAGCCATCTGCCTCTGAGCCACACAGAAGAGCAAGCATGTCTGATAGGACTCCCTTGTATTGAACATATATGGAGAAAAACACCATTCAGTCTCCACCCATTCAATCTAAGCAGAACCCAGCCTGGCTGCAGCCAACCTGAAGCAACTGAAGCAGAACCTGTTACAACAAACTCCTTGTGCAGATTCAGTTCCTAAGTCTAGTTTTGCTCTCTGTTCAGATTGTCAGTGGTGACCCAAAGTGCTATATTAAATTTTCCTCCACCTGAGAATGATGGAATATTTTGTGGAAAGAAAAATGTGAAACATCTTCTGGAGATAAACATAAAACTATCCTCAAATCCTGAAAGTGTTGGACCACCCTGTAACCTAAAAAGTCCTCTGGTGTTAATTTATAATAAATCCCAGAATATCAGAAAAATCTGTAAGATTCAAAAAGTATTAATATTGCACAAGGAAAACTAACAAAATTACAACAATACAAATTAGGATTTTGCAACTGGTATAAGCATAATAATGGAAAAGAAGCAGCATTAAAAAATGGACAGACTACAGCACGGACTGTTAAGTGTCTCTCATATGTACATATATGAAAAAGATACATTGATGACCAGAACACTCTTGCAAATCAAAAGAGGGTTATACTGGATTAATCCTGGATTCACAATAGGATCATTGTGAGCAGAAGCTGACCAGCCATTTGGTTTCACTTACTGGCATAGTTTGATGTAATGTGGGAGTCATTCCAGTGACGTCAAGAGAGTGAAGAGATCCAACAGCACAAAACCACACTGAGGCTGAAATCAGATCTAGACTGTACAAATCAGACTTGCAGATCAGTATCACAGTGAATGTCACATGATGAACCTTAGCACTGAGGGAAAGGGAGGTTATTGGCTTGGCTGCCAGTGACTCAGGGAGACTGAGATTTAATTTCCTTTCCAGGTTTTTTGGAGAGGAACCCCTCTGTAACACCAGCCTCCAACAAATGAGAAGGGACTTGCCTTCCATTCTGGAGTACTGGAATATCAACAATCCATGTACCAAAAGAAATATATGCTATATCTGTTTCCAAATATTGAGTTTCTCACATGTTTGTCAGATTTTACATATTTTTTTAGAAGTAACACCATTTTATATATTGTGTCTGAGAAACTGCTACTAATCATTTTCTCTTAAAGGTAAATGTGAGAATTCTTTTCATTCCTAAAGAAGTAAGGAAGTACACACACCAAACGTTGCATTGTGCCTTCCAGTGACAGTTTTTCAAATTCTTCAGTGTTTTGGAAAGCAAGTAAGTGCTCTGCATTCTTTGACAGCACTGATTTTAAAATACATTAAAAAAAAATCTGCAATACTGTGATGTTGATAATAATTCAATACTTATACCTGGCAAAATATAAATACAGTCTTTTATGAACCAATCATTTTTCACATCTTGAAATTGCTGCTCATGAATCTTACTGTATCTTTCCAGACTATCTACCAGAAACAACCTAAAACCTAGCATACTAGATTGAATTATTTATTTTACACATAGAATTGAAATACAAATATTGCCCAGAAGAATCAGTGCACATTTTATTCACTGGATAATAGCAATTACATTAAAAATATAGTAAGTAATCATCAAATGTCTTAGAAACAAACTCTTATCTTTCCACACAGAAGACATTTGAAGTACCTGATTAGTTATTAAAGGCTTCATGTAAAGCCAAGTTTCAGAGTCTGCTGCTCACTGCAATTTATGTTACACTTCCTTGCACTCTCCTACCTCTTTTGGAGAGCTCATGAGCAGCGTAAAGATTTCAAACAGGTGTGTGCTGCTGACAGTGTCACCCACGAGCAACTTCCCAGCTTGTGGAGGTGGCCTCACTCTTTGGATAGCTCTGAATGCAGTGTTGCTGGATGCTTCTGTAGCAAAGGTACCAAAAATATGCCAGCTTCCATCATAGGCAGAAGAGAAAACAGTGTTTTGTCCTGTCAGACCTGGCCACAGTGGTTACATTTTCATAATTTATATATCTATATATTTTTTTTGCATATCTATTTTGTAATTCAGCATCTTCACTAACCTGTTCACACACAAATTCACACAAGCAGAACAATACAAATTGACATTAAAAACATCACCGCTTCGTGAAACAACACTTGCCATGTTTTTATGTGCAAATAAAATCAACATTTTGCAGACAGCTCTATGACAAAAATAAAAGTATGTAGGGTTCTGCACAACCCAACAGATGCTATTCCAATTTGAGTAGTGTTGTCCTTCGCAATAGCTGAAGCACGGCAGTACGAAGAACTTTGTTCAATAAACAACTCGTAACACATGCTCATGAGTAGGTGAATGTACTGGAAGATTTATTTCTGTCCATCAATCACATTTGGAATTGATGTAGGTAACAGAACAGGCTCTTTTTGAAAGCTGTATGAAAGTCATTGATGATCTCCATTCTTAATGGATGTAAATTAAAGCCATTAAGATACTCAGCACCAGAAGACATCTAAGCTTTTCTAATAACGCCATAATTCAAGGAAAGCAATAGGAGGGGAATTTATCTCTGGGACACTGCAAAAAAAGTCTGAATGACCATGTTCCAGATATAACTTTTCTTTGGGTAGCCAAACATGTCAGTCTGGATTGGATTCTGGCATAATGCATGAGTACCCACTTCACTATCACAAGGGCTTAAAGATTTATTCCATTACAGCAGGTCATGCCACTCTGGGATTCGGTTTTGATCACCAGCAAACATTTAAACATATTAAGTTTTAGGCAAACACATCAACTCTTCAAGTGCTCTAACCTCTCTTTTTTTTAAATAAAAGTACCTCTTTCGGCAGTGTAGAATAATTTCTTACACTGTGATACCCGAGGGCTTTTGGCTTTCATAAAACGTCTGCTTTTGAACTCAGTTCTTGTAACAATATTGTAATGAAGTTCAGTAGGATCTCTAGGACTATAAATACAACTTTACATTGGCTGTTGTAAAAATGAATTGTTTAATGTTTCTTAGGTTTGCTCTCAAGTATTCCATGCAGAACACCCATTATTTATTCCAAAGACTGTTCAAATTCCTGAGTAACATCATATGAGCTGGTCATTTTAATGTAACATCTCCTCTGACACACTCCCACAAAACCCGTGTTTGTTGGAGTGAAGATTTCAAGATAACATCTATAGATTCATCTTTCCACAGATTATATAATAATTTACAGTAATAGACACTAATATTAGAATAAGGATAAAAAATTGAAACGACAACCTTTGGAGCAAAAGACACATTTGAAACTGGCCACAACCTTGATCAAACCTTTTTTTTACCCTTAAGCTGTCATGATCATTTGACTTCTGTGAAGTACAGTAGGTTTTGAAAAATGATCCAATGCAGCACTATCCTGTCGATAGATTGCACGTGGGTTGGTGATTCATATATATTTGTATATCACCTTGCATTTGGAAGGAATCTGCCAATTGTGACCAAATATCCCAGCAGATATACAGCAGAAGCTCTGAAAGAAAATGCAGCAGTCATCTGACACCTTAAATGTCATTAAAACTTCACAAAATACATCATTCCCACTAAAAGGGAGAATACGTCTGAATGTTTGGAGTTTACCTACTTTTCTAAGATTTCTTGAACAGCCTTCTAAGGTATGAACCCTATTTTTCAAATCTTAAACCTATGCCTGCTACACTGAACCTCATTGTGGAAGTGATTGATCCAGCTCAAACCTGAATATATCCACTGCCTTAGCTACCCTCTTTGCTGTCTGTAATTCTGCTGGTTTTAGGCATCTTTGACTAAGTCTGTACCAATAAACAAACAGAACCAGAGGATCTGCCTGGGATATTGACATGCAATTGTTCACACCATGAATTTATTAGCATGCTCCGTGGTTTTGCCCCAGCCCAGCTAGTGCTCACTCCAGGTATAATTCTAGGTCTAGTGTGAGTCAGTGACCATGTCCTGTAGTCTGTATGGATACTGCTGGGTGGTTTTGGGATGTAAGAGAGTTCAGTCCTGTGGAGATGTTGTGCCAGATGATCTCAGGGACCAAGAGCAGCCCTTGGCCTGCTCTACTGCTGGAGATGTCACCATGTTTTCAGGCACTTCTTATCCTTCCATGAATCTATCGAAGTTCACCTCTTCCAGGAATTAGTGGTAGGGTATGTAAACTATCTTATATCCTCAATACAATACAACCCTCACCCTATTGCATCTTCACTAAGAGTCTTTGTCTCTGCAGTGTCTACTGCAGTAGAGCACCAAACCAGCTCCTCTCTGGGAAGTCTTGTTAAGAAGGACTTGAAAATTAATGACAGGACACTTAGGAAAGGTTAACTCCCTTTTGTTAACTCCTAACTTGTGCTTTTGACATCTCTCCCTATTACCAGTGGACTACAAATAATTTCAAAAATGTACCCCACAGGCTTTGTGCTGTTGCTAAGGGGACTACCCTTTGGGACCTGGCTACCTAGCTTAAGGTTTTCACTGTCTGAAGCACTGATTGTTTTAAGAGGTACACATTTAAAGTATTCTCCACTGCTCACAGCCAGAACAGCTGGTACGAACTGAACCTCAGTGCACCAAACAAATTAATGCCTCTAAATACTCTAAACCATAAGGCCCATAGATAGGGTGCTGGTGCCTGCTGTTTCTTTATTATTGAGAATGTGCCAGATCGTCACAAGCTATTTAACAAGATTTACTAGTCCTGAGGAGTCCTTCCAGTTACGAGGCGTACCTCACTTCTGTGTTGTTTATGAAAAGATGTTTGAAAATGAGCAGAACAAAAATGTTTAATGTACTGCTACAGTACTCATCAAAACCTCCAGCATCGAGTTTAAGTAAAGAAAACCAACAAACTCCAACCTACTCAGGGTGATAAAATGTGCCAAAGCTACTGAGCCCAGAAGAGTATGTAATTTACATAAAACAGAGACTTAGAAATCATTTTTCAGAAAGTTATAACCTGGACTGTCAAACTCCAGTAATGTGCAGACTGGGGAGTCATGATTTCAGAAAGTGATTTTAAGATGCTGTAGTTACACTTCATTTCTAATATAATTCCATTTCTTTGTTCATTTCCTGCATGACATTTACCACACACAAAGTCATCGTGGGATGTATAGTTATAATTATGTATCTACTTGTGAATTACATTCAGTTAGATTCACAGAACTGTTTACCCAAAAGAAGTGACTGTTTTATAAAAGATGATTTTAAGTATTATTCACAAAATTGTTCTTTTTAAGGGACACTGAATCTGATAACTGTTCACTGGCTTCTTGAATAGTGGTTTTAAGAAGATCTTGTGTCTTGCTCATACCAAGCCCAGTACTGAAATTCCTGTCATCTTCAGGCTCTGCATGAAATACAAGCCTGTACTTTGTAAATAATACTCAGGCAGATAAAGAAATAGCTAAAACTGAATGCCAGAGACATCCATTATATGATTAAGAGTAAGCGTATTTCTGTGTGAAATGCTCTGATGTTAATTATCCGTACAGAAGATAGTATCCAGTTTTTACTGACACTATCTGTATCTGGAGTCCTGAAGGCATCTCTTTCAATTGCTACTCTTTCATTCTGTTCTCTAGAAGGATATATAATTTATCTGTGCCATTAATATTGTGTACATTGATGTATCCTATTTTCTGGCAACGGTTTAATATTTCATTAACGTCTCCTCTACTCACTCTTTAGAGCACCATTTTGCTTAATTTGCTGCCAAAGTAGGTCTTAACTAACCTCTATTACACCATTTTCCCAATAAATAAGGATTTTTCTGCAGACTATCCTGCTCTACTGCTCCCTCATCCCCCAGATAATTTTCCTTCTAAAGAGTTTGATTACAACTCAAGCTGTAGCTTAACAAGTACTTTTTTAAGGAGCAGCCTCATTTAAGCAGCTATTGTTCCATTCCCTTCCTTCATTTATTCCTACTCCAGCATTTTGTACAGCCACAAAGTGAACTGCTTCAGCAAATGCATTCACATTTTCTCATGTTCTTTCTAACCCTGCTCAGCCCCCAGCTTGGCTCACTGTGCAGCCTCCCAGCAGCTAGGCCAGCATAAACAGAAGTGGCATGTGAATAAAAGCTAGCGACTAACAACTAAGGTTTTGTAAAAGCTGCCTCTCCTACCGAAAGAAATGCCCTACAAAGTGTACTCTCTGCTACTCATACTCACATTTTAAATACTAACATATTGGGATACTTTAGTATCATTATTAGTATAAGAACATAGTATTATTAGGGCATTTCCCTCAATAAATATCCTGTGAGATAGTTCTCTGATTCATGATCTCTACTGCATAGGAAAACTCACAGGGAATGAGGATTTTCCCTATGTATTTAGAAATTAAGGCCTGGAAGGGCATCTTACGTTATCAAGTCATGATGGTGGCAAACTTCTTGTTTGTCTGAGATGCTACCCAGCCTGCCACTGGGTTGGAATAATGGAAAATATGTATGATCTGGGATGGAGACAGGAATATTTTCAATCTCTGTCAGAAGCCTCTTAATTTTCCAAATTGATCTGATCTTGTTTCACACTGTGACTATCTCTGTGTGGGCATTTACACTGTCAACTACACCTCAAGCTGGTTCTCACTGGATCCCACGACTGTGGTGCTCAGACTTATAGCCCTAATATGCCAAAGTGAAGAGTTGTCACTCCTCAAGTAAGATGCCCTTAAACTTGAGATGACACAGAGGATGCCCAAGGAAAGGTACATGCACATATGCACAGAGCTTGTTTTAGGCAGACTCAAATAGTCATTGATCTCAACAGTTTCCTCTGAGGGCTGCAGAGGAAAGCCTGTGCATACACTTTTCTATTGTGTGCCGAAATCATGGCAGTGAAGGAAGACAAGGCTGGGGTGTATGTTGTAGATGTGACACGACACTGCTCCACCCTGGAGGCCTTGCCAGACACTGCTGGGAGTAAAACTGGTGACAGATATTCAAGGCTCTGGTTTGTTGCTTCTGATCATCAAGGAGCTTTTAGTATTTAAGGCCATGAAATGCCAAAAGAAAAGACAAGGTGCATCAGGGCTTTAGCACCCCATAAGGTCTGGAGGCAAATTTTCTTCTCCCTATGCCCTGTCAATGATAAGCTGAGTAACTTAGATAAGCTAAGTAACTGCCTACAGTTGACAGTGCCTAGTCAGCTCTGCAGGCAACCACATTGTATAATCCTTTCATAAAGTGATCAAACTCCATTCTAAAACTGGTTAAGCTCTTTCCCAGCTTCTCCAACTGAAAAGTTGGTCCTGCATTGCAATACTCTAATAATTAGGAATGCCAATTGCACTGCCCACCTGGATTTATTCATGGCTCATTTATATGTGTATATACTGGTGACACAACTATCCTTTAAGTAGCTCTTTTCCTTCCCTGGTGTCTATCCAGCCCCATCAGTGTGTTCATGGACAGAAAGCACATATTTTCAGTCTTTCCCTTAGTTGAATAACCCAAGCTCTTCTGCTCTTCCCTTAGCCTCCCCATTTACCCAAGCATCATAATAACCTGTCTTGTATCTGCCTTGATCTGAATTCACCTTTCCCAAACACTGGCAACTAGAGGTGTACAGATTTTGAAGAGACAGACACAGACAGGATTTTGACAAATTAGACATTATCTGTCATTCTGGCTATAACCCAGCAACTTAAACAGTCACAAAGAGAGTCTGTGGGAGACCAGTAGCCAACAGAGCATGAAATTTCTCCCCTACTTCCCCTCATCTGCTTCTAAAGCAAATATCACCTCTCTGTATCATTTGAGAGAATCCCAGAAGTCTAGCAACCTTTCTTTTTTTTCATAAGTACTTCTAAGATTTTGAACTGTCTTCAGTATAAGTATTCTTGATTTTACCCCTAACAATATAAATTATACTTCTTTTTACTAGAGTGCTTAGTCTGGATCAGTTATGGAAACACAAGCAATACCATGTAGGAATATCTACCAGTCTCTTGCTGTATGCTGGATTTTTAATGAATGTTAAATTTAGCAACAGTTTGGACATGAAAAAAAAAAAAAGTTGAAAGGAAATTAAAACCTGTAGAATTCTTATCCTTTTTTCTTATCTGTTTTTCCCTTACTCTTATCTGAACATACCACCTTTATGCAACAACAGAAGTCTGGGATGTGATTTTACTGTAGGTGCTTTGACTGCTTGCTAGAGCTATAGGCAGAGGAAGAACATCTTCCAAGTTCAGCATTTGGACAGTCTTGCTGAGACTCAGGGATCTGAGCTTTCCATCCCAGCCTTACTGAAACTTCAAGGTTAGCAGATATATCTCTGCAAGAAGAGAAGCTAACATTTACATACAGTAATGAGGTGATCACAGTTATAACTACCCAATTTCCAGTACAAGGATCAATTTATTGGTAGGAAAGTACTGACTGATGTAGTATTCCAAGAGCAAAGCTTTGTGCCCAAGGAGTATCAGAATATAACCATAAGTTTTTTTACTGAAAAGTGTTATACTTATTTTGAAGGCATGACAAAAACAGCCGTAAATTTGGTCCTTTATGTTTCAAAATGAAACTGTCATTGCAAATATAAACCAAGACATTTCTTAATTTCTTTCCTCTGTGAATTCCAAAGAAGCTAATCAACATGATAAAGCAATTTAGTTTAGCTAGGTGTACTAGCTAAATGCTTATTTTTGTGTCCCTTTTTATTTAAATCAGTCTTGGTTGACAACTAATTTCTTCTTTTTTATCAGAGTAAATACATCAGATGACATTTCAAAATGTTATAAAAGGAATGAAAATTACTTTAAAAAAGTCAGAAGCAAAGCTTGTCCATCAAACTATCAACAACTAAATCTGCCCAGAGACAACAATTTGAAAGGAAAATCTATAAAATAAGATGCAAAGACATGGTTTCAGGTTTTGGTCGAAAGTTAATCTATAAACTCAGTGGAGCAATTTAAAGAGGAAAATCAAACTCAGCTGAAATAAATACTAAGTTCTGTCAGTACTCTTTAATTTAGAAATAGCCTGAGTCACTAATTTTGTGTTCAGATCTATGTTTTATATTTTTATTTTTGATACTTTGATTCAGATGTAACTGCTTTTCCATGAATTATTTCTCTGCACTCCTATTTATACTCCATTATAAAACTCAGGTTGGTAAAGGAAAAAAAAACCAACTATTTTAATTGCAACAGCAGTCAACATCCATGATCTACCTGAGCCACTGGAGTGCAGCTAAAAAACAACGTGAGACTGTTTATATTTCCAGCTTGAATAGGAAATTATTCGGAAGTTTATGAGTTACAAGTCATTCCCAAATCTGTAGGGTCTTTAAGAAGTAGCAGGAAAAATCTGTAGTCCCTTTCAATATATGAGACTATTGAAAGAAATACTTAAAAATATCCTTTTCCTGATACTATGACACAAGTTGCATTTGTTGAGATCACTTCTGTGCTGCCAGTAAAAGCAAGGCGAGGGAGTGAGTTTAGACACCAGATTATTTATTGTCCAGAAGGCTTGTTCTCCTACATTGTGGCAGTTTTCGTCCCAGCTGACTAGCAATCTCTGGGCAATTCTAGGCAGAGTTTGGGGGACACAGAGTATCAGGACCTACACTTTCATACACAGTCCCCCAACACTACCCCAGGAGACAGCACCACCAAACATCCATGTACACTTCAGCCATGGCCTGGGGGAATACAATACCCAACTTTACTCCAAAGTGTTGCAACAGCACTTGGTTAAAACCAAGAAAACCAAAATAACTCCCTTCCCATCTGAGAACATCAGGTCTTACATCCAAACCTAAGAAGAGGTCTGGAGATGAGTGGGACACATTTAGCCTATTTAATCTGGCATCAGCGCCAAAGAACATAGATGATGTCTTCATTAAGCAGAAGTCAAAAGGACTTCCATGTCATAAAGTATATAAATATATCTCCAAAAACTGGAAAGGATATCAGGGAATTTATGAGGGTATGGACACAATGAAGATAGTATTCTATATAACAAAGCGTTTTCATGCTGGAAGAATGCAAGCCCTGGTCCCAGAGAAGTGAATCAGAGATCAACAGTTCTTTAGATACAACACTCAAAAAGGGACATGGAGCATCCTTGTTAAAATACTTCTTGCCCCATACTCATTAGTCTGTGTAGCTTCAGTGAATATGATCCTGTTTATGGAGTGATCAGAAGGGTGAAAGGAAAGGAGGGGAGGGATGTAGCAAGAAGCATCAGTGTAAGGGCATATTCCCCTGCTGTGCCCAGACCCAGTCTCCGTTAACTGTGAGTCACAATATCATAGAAGTCAAATAGTTCCAGTTCTCTTATCTTCCTCCCGGTCAAAACCCTTCATCATTTTACTGGTCCTTCACTGGACTTGCTCCAGTATGTCTGTGTTTCTCTTTGACTGGGAAGCCCAGAACTGGAGCCAGCGTGCTAGATGTGTCTCACCAGTGCCAAGTAGAGACGAAGGATCACCTCTCTCTGCCAGCTGACAACGCTTCCCACCTCATGCAAACCAGGATGCTGTTGTCCTTTGCTACAAGGGCACATTGCTGGTTCATGGTCAGTTGTTGCCAAGAAGGTCCTCTATTATATTTTTTTTGGCACAACTTTACCAGACTTTGAGCAAGATGGGAAGAGCATAGTTTGGGAAGACAGTTAGGAGTCACAGAATATTTTCATGTATCTCTCTCGATTAGCCTTTAACTGATAAACCTGCCATTGAACCAGATGTTAGGGCAAATAAGACACTCTGTCTTCTGGCTACTTTCAGCAAGTCTCTGATGTGGCCATGTAATGCACCATTATACAATGACGTGACATGGTTTGGGATCTGATCAGAAAGGCACTTTTCCTTGAAAAAGAGGAAACAGTTGCACACCAGTTGTTCCTATTCCAAGAACAGTATTTCCAAAAATATTACTCCATTAATTATATTCTTATTCCATGAATAACATTAATGAGAATAGATAGAAACCTATAAATCAGTTAGAAAATATCTCAGTGTATCTTAAGAGAAATGACAATTTTTCCATTTCTGATATATGTTAAACTTACATAATTCTTTGGGTAAATATGGATATCTTGAAAAATATTCTTTCATTCCATAACCAAAGTAATATTTAAAAAAACTATACAACACTGAATTTTCTACCTATTAAAGAGAAACTTTTCTTTACTTCTCCAGGTACTTCATGATTGCAATAAAAATAAATCAAGTTCCAGATCTGATAATTCTTTGCAAGCTACTACAGTTTTAATGAGTTGTAAAGGCTTCAGAAAAATTACTTTGTGAGTCTTTGGTAAGTCAATATCTAATGCAGAGTATCTGGTGATGATGCAGTAGTTAGGGGGCTGCAATTTTCATAATTATAATATGAAAGTGTGGAGAAGAATATTTAGGGAAATAAAATCTAGTTGTTATGGAAAAAATGAATATAAGGGATATTATGGTGTTGCTTGAAATATGCAAATACTTGGCTGTATATAAATTATAAAATTAAAGGAAAATCAATGTGTGGTTCAGGTTGCTAGCTTGAATAAGTTAAAGAAGATTTTGACTTTAAAAAGAAGCAGTAGCAGCAGCAGCAGCACCCATGTTCCTGCAGACTGGAGGCTGATAAGGCTGCTAGATATGCCTAAAAGCCTGTGATCATCACACATCACAAGTCCACTTTGCAGACGTGATGGGAGCCACAGTTATTCTTACAGCACCATGAACACTGGCACCAAATAAGCTGGCAAACCTGACCAGAGACCTATATAAGAAGACACAGAAAGTGACATTTTAAAAGAAATATGCTAAGCAAGTCCTACAGGCATACAGAAAAGAACATGATAAAGCATTCATTTAGACAGCAAGTTGTTTTCAGGTCATACCAAGTGATTCTGGAAACTGGAATAGCTGGGGTGAAATTCATGTTTCAGTTATGGAGTGTTGCTTTCATAGAATAATAGAATCATAGAATGGTTTGGGTTGGAAAGGACCTTAAAGACCATCTAGTTCCAACCCCCCTGCCATGGGCAGGGACACCTTCCACTAGACCAGGTTGCTCAAAGCCACATCCAGCCTGGCCTTGAACACTTCCAGGGATGGGGCATCCACAGCTTCTCTGGGCAACCTGTTCCAGTGCCTCACCACCCTCTCTGGGAAGAACTTCTTCCTGATATCTAATCTAAACCTCCCCCCTTTCAATTTAAACCCGTTACCCCTTGTCCTGTCACTACAGGCCCTTGTGAAAAGTCCCCCCCCAGCTTCCTTGTAGCCCCTTCAGGTACTGGAAGGGGCTATAAGGTCTCCCCGGAGCCTTCTCTTCTCCAGGCTGAACAAGCCCAACTCTCTCAGCCTGTCCCCATAGCAGAGGGGCTCCAGCCCTCTGAGCATCTTCGTGGCCTCCTCTGGACTCGCTCCAACCGGTCTATATCCTTCTGATGTTGAGGCTCCACAGCTGGATGCAGTATTCTGGGTGGGGCTTTATTTCCTAACTAAATGAATACTGCTTCAGACTTAGATTTGCTATGTCTCATCTGCATTTATAAGACAACTGCTTATTTTTCCCTCACATGAATAGGAGTTTTTTACAGTTTTACTCTGCCACATATTTGCAGAATGCCACTGCCACAATCTAAATAGCAAATCCTAGTAATAACAAATGAAACGTGAAAACCTGATGTGGTAATTGTATTGTACATACAAAGACAGCATTCCAGAATAGCTCACCCATATTCATACAGTCTTCAAGGATCTGATGTTTCGCAGATGAAAGTTCTTCTCAATAGGAACAGAGTTTTTTCTGCTTACCACATTTCGCTGATGTTGCAGGTCTCACTGGTAACTTGGTAACATCATAGAGTTCAAGAGAGTGGTCACATAGGCACCAGAATAAAAATGGAAAGAAAATAAATTTGTATTAAGGAATATATGGAAAGATTTGTGCTCATAAAGATATTTGAAATTCTCAGCTTCTCTGATTAGGAAAGTCCTAGAAGACATTTACCAGGGGAAAATACAATTAAAAAAAAAAAAAAGAAAAAGGGAGAAAAAGCTAATTGTTCAGAAACTTGTTATATGATGATTAAGATAACCATAATGATTAGTATTTCACTGATATAGTACATTCCCAGAAAATTAAAAAAAACCCCAAACCTGTTCGGTGGAGTTTTGTCTTTAGCTAATTTAGCAAATCACCGGCACCAGACTTGAGATTCCAATGAACACTGTGCCTTGTTATAAAAAGCAACACATACAGAATCTAGTAATACTGAAGTCCTTTACATCACATAGAAAGATGAGACACTCTTTTAGGTCTCCTAACTATGTGTTAAACCAGTAATTGCCAGAAACAAGAAAGGGATGGTTCACTCAGATTTGTTGCTGTGCCCTCCACTGAACTCCCCTTGACGGCTGGACACTGGGATGGATGAACCTTTGGCTTAACCCAGTATGGCAGTTCTCTCAGTCTTCACAACTGTTATTAGGACAAATGCGACACTGCTGCGTGCACAAGTTTGTTCATCATTTCCTTCACCACTCCTACTTCTCAAGCACGCCTCCAAAACCAAACGCCAGACTTCGACTTTTACATATCTTCTCCCAGTGCTATGACAGAAAATGGGATCTCTTTTGCTTACCTTCTTCCTCTAGCACATTTCCATAACAGCCATTTTGAAGAATGACCTTAAATTTGAAGAATTCACATAATAAACATATATGCTTTGTTCCATAATGTAGGTACTAGGAATAGTATGATGGCTTTGTTTTAAAACATGAAAACGTTATCTCTCAATACAATGTCCTCAGTGTGCTTCAAAGGGTTAGCCTGTTTCTATGCTACCATACCATCCGATTTTTGAAAGTATACTCTTTTCACAGCTAAGTCTGTTGCTTCTGATGACTGAAACTAACTCCACTGGATTCTGACAAATAATAAGTAGTTTCTTAGATCCCAAGTAACAACACAAATTTATGTTATTAATACTAGGTGAAAGTAAGCCAGTTGAAACCTCATTTGCAAAGTAAATTAATCATCCTCAGAATAGTTATTTATTACATATAAGAAGAGAGGAAAAATATCTTCTCTGCTGAACTCAATGGAAAAATGAAATCAGTAGGTCCATGGACCCTTACAGACTTGACAAGATGCTGAATTTTCCTCAAGGGATTTCTTCAAGGTATGTCCTAGGATGAGATTTCAGGCCCTTGGATAAACCAACGGTTACTCAAGTAAAGTTTTAAGCTCCATTTAAGTCTTTGGAAGGATCCAAATTTTTCAAATGGGTGTAATTTTTAATTATCTTTAGTGGTATTTCTGTTCAACTAAATCAGCCACACAGAATTGTTAGGATTGGAAGCTAAGAGCGAGATACAGCTCTGCTGAAGGCAGAGGTTATGTGCTTTATGTCAGCTCACACACTCAGAAGAAAAATAGCCTCTGCAATTACATTTTGAGAGACCCTAAACAATTTAAATCTCCTAGGAGAAGTTGTACTGACAGTCCCTGAGCATGCAGCATTTCTCAGTTGTGGCACAGCACAGTCATGGAGAACACCAGCTTCTGCTAGCTGCCTACCTGCATATCATTTCTCCACTCCTAAGGAACACAAGTTTTTATTTCTGTTATGGGAAATAATCTTTGCAAGATTTACTCAAAGGAGACAGCTAGAGTATTGCCAGAAGATTAGAAGAAGAGAAAGCCTCAAAAGATAGGCTGAACAGCCTTTCCCGTAGAAAGAATTGCCCTTGTTCCTGGGATATGCCCATCCATACTTAGCCAAGATGCTGTCAAGTCTTAGCTTGGTTTCATTGCCTTAAAGTGGTCCCCAAAGACAGCTCCTGTTAAAACACTTTTTGAAGAATAAAAGCCTTACTTTGAGAGCACTGCCACCTACACAGGCTTGAAATAAAGGGGCTAATGGCTCTTCAGGGCTTGGGAGTTTTTTAAACACCTTTCCTTCATGTAAGAAAAGTAATATATTTTTTCAGCACCTTTCTTAAACATTTAGTGGAAGGGGAGGTATTAAATAACAATGCTAGTGATGATACTGGTGAATGTCAAGTAATAAGTGAGTGCATTTTTGAGCTGTTAAATGCCTGATGCAAAGAGCTTGTTGATTTATTTAATACAATGTATGTCCAGACTACATCTTACAGTGTTTTGGAGACAGATATAAACCCCAAGTAAAGCACAGATCAAAAACCCTCAGAACTGAGACAAACAAATTTTCCAAATGTTTATTATATTAATCTCAAACATAAAAAGAATAATTGGAAATAACCACATGTACAAATAAAAGCAAATGGATCTTCATTACTGAGAATATTTTTATTTCAGAAATAAACAGGACATAAAGGTTATAAAATCTGCCACAACAGTAAAGGAAACAAAATGAATATTTATTAACACAGAAATATAAATATCTTGAACTTAAAATTAAGCTCATAAACTTTAGTCTTTGCTAGTCCAATTCCCAACTGTCAACAAAAAATGTATTTCAGTTTATTCAAATTTTACAAAGAAAAATCTTTAAGAAAATTCCTTGTGATGCTCTGAACCATAAAAAACATTTAGTATTGCCATATGCAGTAAAAAACACATTGAAACATGAATATTTGAAACCATGTTTCAATTTTATTTTAACATATTTTTAAGATTTTTCTCTAAACTACTTTTTTTTAATACTTACTAGCCTTGATAAATGCCTCCCTGAAAAATCCCAGTGCTGTTCTTATGTGTGCTAGGTCTGGCTGGGATGGAGATAATTTTCTTCTTAGCAGCCCATGCAGTGATATGTTTTAAAGTTGTGACCAAAGCAGTGTTGATACCACATCAGTGCTTTAACTGTTGTAGCTTGGGGGTGCACAAGTGCTTGGGAGGGGGCACAGTCAGAACAGCTGACCTGAACTGACGTTGCTCTCAGCAATCCCAGGGAAGTAGCCATTGCGCTGAGACTGGCTGGGCATCAGTCTGCTGGTGGGAGCTGGTGAGGGATTGTCTTTGTGTCATTTGGTTTTTTTCTTTTTCTTCACATATCCAACTGTTCCTGTCTCAACCCATGAGTTTTTTCTCACTTTGGCCCTGTGTTTCTCTCCCCCATCCTGCTGTGGGGTAGTGAGTGGAGGAGGCTTACCTGCCAGCTGGGGTCAACCTACCACACTACTTTTGTCTCTAATGAGGATGCTCAAGTGCCCTATGGGAGCTGCCTTTGGCTTCTCAGTAGAGTACAGATGGTCGAATTTGGTTGCCTTAAACCAAATAGCTGGGATGCTCCTCCTCCTGACACAGGAAAAGCTGGGGAACCAGAGGGAGACTGAGAAATCCAGCTTGCTGCTCCTGTTCTTTCCTGATACCTGCAGGGAGGTAGGCACAGCAATTGCTGCTGCTGTTGGAAGGGGGTGTTCCCATCTTGATTCCCCATCCTCCTCCAAGGATAACCTGTTTTGCACAGGCTCTCACCCATGCATTTGCAGGGGCATCTGCAGCAGCCAGCCTGGCTTTCTGGGAGAGGCAGTGCCTCTACTATGCCTGTTCTCCTGAGGAGCAGTGTGTCCTGCCTCGGCCCGGAGCCAGCCTTGAGCTTCAGGATGCTTTTAGTAGAAAGAGTAATTTTCCACTGCCTTCAGGGTGCCATTACCCTGAGATCAAGGATGATGCATCACCAGGCCCTTTCTGTAAACACTGTAACAGAGATGACACCGCTGCTTCTTGCCATTCAGGGATTCCCCTCTTCAGGCAGCATGTTCTGTTATGAAAAATGAGTAAAAATCAGTCTAATTTTCATAACCGCATGAGTCCCTCTTGACATGTAACTCATTAGCAACAGACAATCTGGCAAATTTATGAGCTCTTAAGGTTTTGAAATTGGCTCATATTTCATGTTGGAACAACACCTGTATCTTTTTGGCTTCAAAAATGGTATGCTATCAAAACTGTCTTTTTTAAACCAATAGCACCCAGGGTTTCATTTCAGATCTTTATTCCTCTCTGCCAGCAGAAGTGACTGGAGTGTCCTGGATCTCATAAACTTTTCCATTGCAAAAACTTCCTCAAAATCAATACCTGATCGCAAAAATGTCTTTCCAGGCAGTCCTATATTCTCCTGGATATTCTTAAAGTAATAGAAAAAGGTTAAGACTTTGTTTTATTTGAACTGATAAATGAATATTTCAGCACTGTTAATATGCTTTAACGGACTTGTTCTGATACCTGAAGTACTAGTGAAACACTTTTTGGAGAGCTGAGTTTGTACTTCTGACTAACTTATTCCTGGAAACGGGATGTCACTGAAGTTTCTCCAAATCAGTGAGGCAAAAGAGAAAGAAGCAGGACAAGAATTCACGAAAATTAGAAACGGGATGTGAAAATTTCAGAGTAGTTTGGAAATCCGGGGAGAAGAATGAAACCAAAACCATCCAGGTGGCTGCATTTAAAACAAACAACAGCTCACAATTCAGACTGACAGACGACTGACAGGCAGAGAGAAGAGCTAAAGTATAGATAAAGTAAATCAGACAACAACTTTCCAATGCAATTTTAGATGGAATGAGCAAGGGATTGCAAATGCCAGCGATTGATAAATTATTTCTTGAGACAGCCAGAAACACTCAGAAAGACTGAAGGAATTGAAAGGCAGAGTTACTAATGACATTATTGGCGCAAACAGGATTAATGCTGTTTGGCAATGTGGTTATATTCCTGGTGTTTGTAGTGGCAGACTTTGACCAACCAGGCATATCTATATACAGTAACACAGAGGAACATTTATTGTAATTTTTATATCAACACCTACAGATGATGCTCTGTATATTTCTAACGAGATTCTCCAGCCCTTGCTGTTCTCTTTTTCATCCTCCCACTTCTTTTATTCAAGTAAGAAGGGAGAGATGGGCTAAAAGCTACAGGAAAATGATCACAAGTGCTTCAAGAATGCAAGAATTTAAAAATGCCTCCTGTGCTTTTGGCAAATGTGACTGGCAGGCTACTCACCAATTAATGCCAAGCTGCTGATGTAGAAACTGCAGACAGAGGTGACCATGAATTCCTAACACACATCCACTGCCCCATCAACTCAGAGCAGAAGGTCTGATTGATACAACCACTATTGGAGTGAGAAGTGCCTGTTTACGTTTAGACAAACACTGCCAGTGGCTGTGTCTGCTTGGCCAGGCAGTGGTCTGTGTCCTGCTGGCCTGGTTCCTGGGAACATGCCCTCAGCCATCACCTGACTCCAGACCAGCATGAGATCCAGGCCATTCCCAAAACTGGAATTCCACCTCCAGGCCATTCCCAACTCTTAAGGAAGAAAGCCCAGGTGAGTGCAGAGATGAGGAGGTTAGCTGTGATGTTGTGGGCAGCTGGTACACAGCTCTGTGGGGAGCAATGGGAAGGGTGTTTACTCTGCGGCATAGCCACTCTTCACACAACCCTTTCTTAGGGTTTTTATAGGGGTTTTGTTCTTTGTAATTTTAACCTGCTCCTCTCTTTCCCCCTTTAGTTTTGCCATGGCAGGTTGTGTTGTGTTTACGTGGCCCATGTGGCTTGACCCACAAACCTTTTGTCATATTTTGTCTTCCCAAGTCCAGTTGGGGGGGGGATATGACAGAGCAGCTTGGTGGGTACCTGGCAGCCAGCCATGGTGAACCCACCACAGAGATGTAGTTTCGTACTGCTGCACATCTGGCTAGTCATCTCAGAATTGTTTTAAGTTAGATAAAGTCTAATACAAGCAAGGTCAGTACTTCAACAGTTCTTGAATCTTCATGGAGATGCAATTCATTAAGAAAAAAAGCACTGTGAACATTTTAACGTTAGGGAAAAAAAAAAAAGTGAAGCACTTCATCTAGATACCTGTGTCCTGAAGAATTCTGTGCCTTCAGAAATGTGCCTACTCCAGCATTTTTAGTGGCTTAAGCTGTACACTCTCCCATCTCTTTGGCATACCCTGTGTTCAGTACTTAGAAAGCTTAGGTGTCTGAGCCAGTGGTGCAAATGCCACTCCTGAAGCTGCTTTACAAACACGGCTGTCACGAGGCCACCAACAGCTGTAGCACTGAGCACTGCAATATATAATGATTTCTCCCTTTGGAACTTGCCTCTTGTCTCTTGGGATGATAATTCACTTCCTCTGAAAATTAAACTCCTTCCTGTGGATCCTGGGGGACCTCTTGCTCTAAACTGGTGTGTTGTCACAAAAGGTTTTAGACTTGAAGAAGCTACATTTTATGAGGTAAAATAGTGTTGCTGAAAAAATTACAATCCATGCAGGACAATGATGTATTCTTTCCTCCTACTTGCCTCATTCACTAGAAAAAATAGAAACCAGTTGGAAAGAGTTGGATGTCTTTGTGTGAAAAAAAAAAACAACACACTTGGAACTTCCTGCAAGCAGAAAGAGAAAGCGTGAGATTGAAGAAAGTGTGCTGCCTTTCTCACCTCCTCTGTAATATGCAAGACTGGATTCATGTTGCCACCTACCAGCACAATTTGGCGCTGATGTAGTTTACAGATTTCCATTTTGTTAATTCTATTTATCTTACAAGCCCCATGCTCTTGTACACTTATGGGAGGTGAGTCTGGACAAGTCTCAAGCAGAGTGAAAGCAGTGTTAACACAAATATGATTAAAATTGTCATAAAAATCAAAGTGTTGTTCTGTTTGCAGATCAGGAGCCACTTACTTTTCCATCCTCTCAAAGGCCCATTTGTATTATTTTCTACTTACTGAGCCATGGAATTCACACAGCTAAGTGTCTGTGACTTCTCCTGGGTTACCTGAGCGGGTCTTTCTTTGTGCTCGGGACATCTGCTTACATTGTTTAAAATTAGAAACACAACATTCTACCTGTGGTAACTTTAGCTAAATTAAATATTAGTTATTAGCATCCACAGACCCATCAGGGAAGCTCTTCTCTGTCACCAAGATGAATAGCACTGGAGAATTATTCTAAAATTTCAAGACACATGTGGAGTCTTGTTCGTTTCAATCAATTAACTCAGGTCCCTGTTAACACTAGTTCCAGCTGATAAATTACTGCAGCTTTGGGACTACAGAAAAGGCTGTACCTATCTTTTATTTTTAAATTATTTGAATTAATTAGTCTTCTACAGGTTATACAAGTGCACGCCAAGGAATTCTCCAGTTGGGCAGTGGGATGGCACATCTGACTTCCAGAGCTACTAAAATAATTCAGCTTAGTTATACCGATATTTAGCTAGTCACCATAGTCAGGTGAGGTGTAAAAAACTCAAAACACTGTCATGTCACATACACAAAGGGGAGAGGGAATAAAGAAAGTAGCTGAAAATAATAGATGCCTATTGTTCATATGCTAATGCACGACAGATATGAAGATTATTATGAATAGTACTATTCATTCTTATTATCCCCACTAAGTATAGAATCATTATTTCCTGAACTTTCTTTAGCATAAATGTGAGGAAAAACTTTAATGAATTCTCCTTAGAAGTCAGTTTTGGTGGCAGCTACTGTTCAAAAAAATTAACAGAGTTTTCTTTTTCCTCCAACATAAAGAAAAGAAATCAAATGATTCATAGGAAAAAAGTCATGCATTTTCCTGTATCACATAGAGACGCTCTCTACATATTCTAGAGCTGCCATGGAGCACAGTCAGCTCTTAAAATACACATAGTTTAGAACATTTACTCCTGCAGTTTATGAAACAAATACACGCTGCCCTATCTTTGGATTCTTTAATGATTTGCATAAGTCTGTTAGGTGAACTTTGATGATAAATGTGGATACCTGAGTATATTATGGACAAATCATTTAACTGAAATGGAAACTTACGGGCCAAAACACTTTTATCATGTTTTCTAAGGTACAGAAAACAAAAATCCATTTTTTTTTTTTAAACCAGCACAAGCTTAAAATGCGTAAATAAATTACATTTTCAAGATGTATGACTGGATTTTGAAGGCAAAACCAAACAGCATCACTAACAAGCTGCATTATTCCTTACCCTTGCTCTAGTTTTTCTATACTTATTTCAGTTTTACCTTTTCTGACAGATCTTACTTAAGCTTGTTGAATTATTAAAAAAAGGGACAAGACAAGACAGGGAGCACAGAGATAGCTGCACAATTTTTATTCTGTGGCTAACCAGAGCCCCCCAGAGAACATTATTCTCTGTCTTAAGCTTGCTGTGATAGCTCTACATAAATCTTCTAGCTAATCACATATGGCACTATCCTGCAAGATGGCAGGTGCTCTGTGTTATATGCTCTGTTTTCTGAATGTTGAGTGGGAGTTGAGAAGTGGTTTGGACTGTGTTACACTATGATGAGAAACTGAGCAAGAATTGTTTATTTTCATGTTTACAGTTCTGACTTAGTTGACAAGGAATAAAAAAAAAAAAAAAAAAAAAAAAAAAAAAAAACCCAAAAAACACACACCAGGCAGGGAGGGCTAATTAAACTAAAATTCCTGCAATTATTTGACCCCTTTGGGAGGAGACAGTGTATCCTTCATAACGATTCAGAGTGCTTAAAAACAAAGGGTATGCTTAGCCTTTTTTCAGAAATCCCCTTCCAGGAGGCTCTTACACAAGATCCAAGAGATTTAATAAGAAAAGTTGAGAACAGTTTGTCCAGCTGAAAAGATGAATTACTTTGGGGACAATTAGCTCCAGCAAGAGACAGAGGAGGGGAAAAAAAACTAACCCACTGGCTAGGAAACATTTCCTCTTCTGTACTTTCCTGGTCTTTGATATCAAAGCAAGAATTACACTTTGTGTAAGATGAAAACATGTTCTTGATGTTCTGGTATCTCTGGCAAGAATGGGCCCCAGCTTTGAGACAGCAGTCCAGGAGTCTGACTGACTAAAGCTTCATGATGCTGAAGCAGGGAGCAGGTGCCAGCAAGTTGGAAAGCTTCATGGGGGAATAATGCCTTCTTGTTCAGTCACCAAAAGGGAAATTATTGCTAACAAGCTAACAGTTGTTGTTCTATTTAAATTATCCTGGTAAAATCATCTTTTCTGACACCTATTCCCTATACTACGTCTAAACAACACATAAGCAGGCAATGCGCCATCCAATAAGTTAAGCAAGACAGCTGTAAGTGCAGGCAGCTTGCAGATGATTCATCTTCATGATACGTGGTAATGAGAGATACTTTTTCCTGAAGCACTGTGATTTCTGTTGACCTTGTTCAGTGGGCATTAATATAAGTCTGAAAATAAAAATCCTTATTAAAAGCTTGTTCTGTAAGCTATGGCACTGTGGCTGGTGAAAGACTTACTTGGGATTTTATTGGGATTTTTAACACACAGCCTGCTATAACTTAAGCTATGACCATAAATGGGGGATGTCAGATATGCTCTGACTCACTGGGAAAGTCAAAACTAAAGTGGCAACCTCCACGTATTTTGGATGATAAGAGTGTATGACAGCTTGAATCTGACAGCTGGTCCTAATTAAGACAGGGTTGTAGCCCACCCTTCATTTATTAGAGAAAGCAGCATTGCTATTCTTGATCTTATTCCCACTCTTGCTTTAAGGGTGGGGGGACAGACAGTGACCATCTTTCATACAGACACAGGGAGAAGACAGGATCAAACAGGCACGTCTCTCTTCACACTTATTATGATTCGTGAAATAAAGTCTGCATCTGGTTTTGGTTATCCTCAAGCCTTTGACTCATAAATCCCTAAAAACCATTTTCCTGGCTTTACCGATTCTCAGATCTCTCTTTACTGGCTTCACATTAACTTTACCATGACAAAGATGAGAAAAAAAGCGCCTACTAAGAATGAAAAAATTTATTTACCTGAAACTCTTGTTTTCTGAAAGTAAACCTTCTAGTAGGCTGCATTCATCCTTTAAAACGTGTGTGATTTACTACCTTTTTCAATTGTTTAAGACAAGGATAATTCTTACCAATTTCTCCATCAAGTGGCAACTACGTATTTGTCCAATTATTGCCTTTATCAGCTGTAATACAACAGACTTCTTTTAGAAGCTCACCTTGAAGAAGAAATGAACAAAAATAAAATGCAACATAAACCAAAATGCTTGCCAAAAGAAAACAAGAACCTGCAGTAACTAGCAAGAATGTAGGCAAAGATACAATATTTCAAACATGAAATAGTCACAATAAATTATTCTTTTAATATTGAATAAATGAATATAAGAGCTCTCTGATCTTAAAATACAGAATAATAGGGAGCCAATGTACAATAGAAACTCCACTAAAATATTCCTAAATTATATGAAATTCTAAAGCATTTTATCACATCCTTTATGATCTTTATTATGCACAGATCCAGATTTAATAGAAAATTTGTTCCTTAACCTAAACCTGTAATTTATAAAGGAGTTCTAAATCAGTCAAAATTAATTTCTAATATTCTTTTAAAACATATGCGTTGAAGAGTTTTCCTTTTCAACTTTGATGATAGGGTTCCTTGAGCTCCATATAAATGGTTTTAACTGAAATTTGAAACATAGGAGTGAGACAGGGGTGTAATTTTTGCACTGCATGGAGCCATTCAAAGTTTTAAAGCCTGTTGAAGGTACACCGAGTATGAAAAATGCCAAGCCTTTGCAATTATCTGGAAATTCACATGTACTCAGAGAGGAATTCCCTCTGTTTTCTCTTTTTTTTTTTTTCTGACTTCTGAAAAATTGAGATCTGTGAATAAAAGTCTCCATACCTATTGGAAAACAAAAATGTGAATAACAGAAGCTGGCAAGCTATTAGTTTTTTTTGGTGTCATGCTAACTTAGGCAGGCATTCTAATGTCCCAGATACTAGATGCTTATGTTTGAGTAATGCAGTTTTCATAAGCCCTCCTACAGAAGTCAGATGCCATAAAAGAAAACACATCAACAGAACTTGTTGAGAGCATCCAGTAATCCTCACAAACCAGTGCTGTAGGCAGGAGCCAGAAGGCCCAATCACAATACAACAAATCCTTGTATAAATGTGAATCAGGAATGTCTCGTGACTTCATTATGATGAAATGTTTTAAATCTTTTTGTTTAACTTGATTGAAGTTTTGAAAGGCAACAGGAATTTATACAACTTCAGCTGAATTGATGTCTTGCTCAAAAATGTGTTATGCTCAGAGCAAATTCATATGAAAAATGAGGTATGCACTTTTTAAATGTTTGTTGACATAATACACGAAATTTGAGGCACGTAGACAAGAGAGGAAGAAGGGCACAAAGAGAATCTCATTTTAGGAAGGTAGATGGAGAAGAGTGAGGTTGAATAAAACTCTATGGTTGTGTGCTGGAGAGCACAGGAGTTGACTCAGGCTAGGGGTTTGTGCCAGGGTACACTAGTGAGTATGTAGGTTTCGTAACATTCTGGTGCATTTCTACTGAAAACTATGCTAAATGGCAGAATTACAACTGAATTGAGACACACAAGAAGGGCATGTTTATGCATTAAACAAATGTTTGAATCTGCCCCACTGGGATGGCCCTGCTCTGGGGAAATGGGCTTTTTGAGAAGAAAGAGATTATGTCAAATACATCTTACTTCTGTCCTGTGGCTTTAGTGTGGACTGCTTGTGTCACTAAACTGGATTAAAAACTAAGAACCATCCAAAGAGCTGTAGATTATCAGCAAGTCAGTAGCAAACAGAGTGGTACCCTGTGCCAGCAGGAACCTGTGCACCACAGCCATAAGCAGCTTAGCATAGGAACCCCAGTGCCACCTCTGACAAAAAATTGATGCTAGCGATGGTTTGTGTAGCTTTGGAAGCAGACCACGCTAAGGGGGAAACAGCGCAGCAGTTGGACTCCTGTGACTGCATTTATACAGCTAAATAAAACAGGATGTGAAGGAAGCTTGAGCACAGCATCATTATTTATCCCTACTGCTTAACTGACTGCACACTGTCTCCTAAGTGTCAGCTGAGAAACACTCAGAGGCATAACTTAGACTAAGCAACTAGCACATACCGAAGTAATCCCTGGGCCCAGTTTGAGGGCCAGTGTGTGACAAGGACAACTGGAAATGCAGGATACACAAGACAGATTCAGGTCCTTCACAGTCCTCCAATGCAATCCAAATACCACCAGTTTCATGCTATGAAAAAAACCACCACTGTCATGGTTTAACCCCAGCCAGCAACCAAGCACCACACAGCTGCTCACTCACCTCTCCCCTCCCCAGGTGGAAGAGGAGAATCAGAGGAAAAGACAAGAAAACTCGTGGGTTGAGATAAGAACAATTTAATAATTTAATGTATATTAATAAAATAGTAATCTACTACTAATAATACTATTAATGTATTATATTAATGCATATATTATATACATTTATATATACATATTATATTAATGTATGATATTAATACTATTGCTACCAGTAATATGTAGCAAAACCAATACTACCACCGTTACTAAAAATATGTAATGAAAATGATGGAAAATAAAACAAATTATACAACTGCTCACCAACTACTGACCTTTTCCCAGCCAGGTCCTAAGTGGTGAGAGCCAGAGCTGGAGAGACAGGCCAAGCCCAAGAGAGAGATCACACCAGAGCTAGATCAAAACCCCATGAGAAAGAAAGAGCTACTAAGAGAGAAAGCAACTGAAAACAAATGTGACCCCTGGCTCACCCCCAATTTATATACTGAGCATGATATTTTATGGAATGAAATGTCCCTTTACTCAGTTTGGGTCAGCTCTCCGGGCTGTGTCCCCTCCCAGCTTCTCATAGAGAAGAAGCTGGGAACACAGGTGCAGTATAGGAAGCTGAAAAAGTCCTTGAGTTGGTATAAACATTCCTTAGCAACCACTAAAAACCTTAGCGAGTTATCAATATTCTCAGCACAAATCCAAAATACAGCCTCGTACTAGCTACAGTGAAGAAAATTAACTCTGTCCCAACTAAAACCAGCAAAACCACAAAACAGTTTAACAAGCTGCATATGGCTCCAGCATTATTTCATAGACTTTGAACTGAAAAAAAAGGCAGAATATTTACACATACAACAAGTAGTGTTTGTGTCTGTGGACCACAGGAGCATCATACAGCAACTGCTGTGGAGTGGGGATGCAGTCAGTCTGTGCCATTTCGTTGAAGGTCACCTCTGGCACTGTTTTACTTAGCTTTATAAACAGCCTTTGAGAGAGAAGGGGCTATAGTGAACTTGCTTGGGTAGCCATGCACAGCACAAGGAAGAGGACCATCCTGTTCCTGCTGCTGAGGTGGTCTGGAAAGTGGGACCGCTTTGCCTTCTGCTCTCTGACAGCTCCCCAGAAGGATGGGTTACTCTGTTACACAATTCTGTCAAACTTCTGTTTATTTAGAGCCAGTTGTTTAACTTATTACTTGAGACTGGAAAAGGCTGGTTTTCTTCTGAATCACACAATTTTCTGTGTGGACCCTTAAGCCAAAGGTTTAAGAACCTACAGTCTGACTGCAGACTTTGTTGCTATCATATTGCTGGCAGAGGGCTTACAAAGGCTGTCAACCAACTGTTGGAGAAGGGGTAATGGGAAATCTGAGATGAATTTGGAAAATACTTATTTTGAGGGACATACTTATTTTATATCATATTTTAGGATTTTAGGAGATAGTGGGTAAAATATGAATAGAAAGACATACAGAGAGTGTATGGCAAAACAGGTTTCAGACAAGAACTCCCGGTAAGCAACAGTGAGGAAGCAGTAGTTTAGTGCAATTGCCTGCCATTTCTGGCTGTGAGCTGATCTAGGGAAATTAGCTTGTTTGCCATATGCTCTTTTCCAGTCATGCATACCAAAAATGTATCAAACCTTCTGCATGCTCAGTGTTATTAACAACCTCTGCTCAGTAGACACCCAAGTCTGAAGTAATAGAGACTACTATGGGTTAGATAGGCTGCAAATATACCAGTGATTGTGCAGTCAAATTTACTACTGCACTGGGGCCAGCTCACTTTCCCAGTAAAGTCACTTCCATATTTTATAGGAAATAAAAATGGTATAATATGCCAAGCATTTCAAAACTTCCTATCTGGAGAACACCAAAAATGGAAAAACATAAACATGGACCAGCTATTTATAGAAAGTGCTTTCCTTCATATTGTAGATCTCCCCTCTGGCAGCAGAAATGTGCACTCAGTGGACAAATAGCATAATATATATTAGGGAAATTCTATCTTGTCATAACTGTATAGGTATAGTTGTACTTGTCCTGGTCCCAGGCAGCGATGAGCTGCCCTCCTTGGACGGTCTATAAGATTTTTTCATCTCATAATGCATCAAGCTGAGTGGTCACTGTAGCCTCTTGTACCAGCGGTGCTGAGAGCGGGCTCGGGGGAATCTTGCAGAGCCTGGACCTGGAAGGTGTTGGGGGGAAGTGTCACCCCGGAGGTTCCTGCCAGCAGCATGTTTTTTGCCATCAGAGCGGTGAAGAGCAGTTTATTTTTTCTCTCTCTCTCAGCACTGCAGTCTTTGTCCAGACCTGTGTCAGGTGATTAGCGAACAGTTAGCATTTTTTTGTCACGAAAATCACTCTGGGAAGGGGCAGTTGTAGATTTTCTTTCCTCTGCTCTCAGCTCTTGGGCTCAGGGCTGGGGTGTTTCTCTTTGGGGCTTTGGATTTATCTTTGCTTTGATGTTCTGGAACCTGGCACTGTCCATCCACAGGTGGGGAGATACTGTATAATTTGTTCTGTTTTAATGTTCTTTTAATTATTTATTAACAATAGTATTGTTAGTAACTCCATAAGTTTAATTTATATAATTAAATAGTACTTAACTTTTAATGACCCTCCCTTGGTTTTTTTCTTCCAGTCCTTCCTCTCTGGGAGAGGATGGGGGTGGAGTGATAGAGTGACTGGTGGTGCTTAATTGCCCGACTGGGCTAAACCACAACAGTGATGTCCAGGATGTACCATTAAGCCATGGTATGACCCTTACCAGTGTTGGGTCTAAGGGATACCTGATTCTCAAAATTCCTGCAAATGATCCATAGATCCTAAGTAACCGCAGCAGAAATATCAGTGCTGCTATTGCTTTTGTTTATATATTTCAGTGCTGGTGATATTGCCAGAAGAGTTTTTGGTTACACAGATCATATTTAAGCTTAGGCACTGAATGGCAGATGTTATTTGACTAATGCATGTGCTTTCTCACAGTGATAGTTTGGACTAATTACACTGTAGCTGTTTTAAACTGCCAGCAAAACAACACTTAAAGCTCTAGTTTCTACTTCTTCCCCTCCTGAGGGAGGCAGGGGAGAAGTGTTACAGAGAGCAGCAGCAGTTATATTTATTTTGAAGACAAATTTTGTATCCTTTGAAACACAAGAAAGTGAGAAGAGATTCTTTCAAGACTCTGCTTTGTTCTCCTGCCATGATCTCTTTCACGTCTTACAAAGAGGTGACAGTGTGCCTTAGCATGGGAGAAGCGAAGAACAAGACGAAGGACTTTCTTCCACAAGTTCTTGTACCGTCTGTGGGTGGAGCATCACAATCGGGGCTCACATTGCCTGCAGCAACATCCAGCTCCATAGGTACGTACAAGTGGAGAGATAACTCCCAGGTAACAAAGGGAAAGTGGTAATGATTGATGTCTTTCTTACTTCATATGCTTTCCTCTGAGAAAATAAGTGTTCTTGTCTTGTTTTTTCTCTTCTGAGAACTATTAAGAAGAAACTAGAGATAGAGATAAGTTGAAAAAATTATCCTAAATAATGCTTTGGTGTAGATAGGTCAAAGAAAAGGTACAAACACAGAATAAAACATTTTTGAGTTACAGTGGCAACATTTTTGAGTTATTTGTGTCCATCAACTGAGTCCATGCCTGTGTTCACCTATCACGCCCCAGGTAAAAATGGTTAACTGTGGCATAGTTCACCCATCAGTGAGTCATAGAATCATAGAATCATAGAATGGTTAGGGTTGGAAGGGTCCTTAAAGATCATCTAGTTCCAACCCCCCTGCCATGGGCAGGGACACCTTCCACTAGACCAAGTCAGTTTAAGACCACTCCCATTCGAAGATTACAGCAACTTAGCTCTCATTTTAACAAGGTACTATCAGAACCTCAATGGACTTTTCGGTGTGCCAGTACACAGATACTCTGGAAGGATACTAACCTGTTGACCTGCTCCATTTGAGACTGGTTATGATTTATATTGAGATCCTGAAAGTAGCCGAGTCCACGATCCACAAGATCCTTCCTATCAGAAACTGCCTTTCTCATCTGATCTGAGGTGTTGGAAAAAGCCTCATTGAGGCAGTGTTCATGCAGTGAGACTCAACTCTGTTAGTGTCAGACAAAAAAATTAAAGCTATGACAACCGTTTGTAAACTCTCTAACAGTGTTGCAACAACATTTTCTGTCTAGACTGCTTTAGGGATTCCACTGATACATTAGCACGGGAAAGAAGCTGTCCTCTTACTACAGACAGGGGGATGGGTCTTTGCCACACAAGCAGAAATCCAGGTCCCCAGTGCATGCATTGCTGCTTTGAAAACTATGGTTTTCACAGTAGCAGAGATCAGGGTTTCAAATCTTGACTCGTCTAACAGGTAATAAGTAACACAGCAGTATGCCCATGTTCCCTGCTGAATACCTCACACTGTTCAGTATCATTTAAAAGGAAGACAAATGAACAGGCAACATCTGTCATTTCTTTTACAGATGAAACAATATGGTACTGTCTCTGAGGCTGTGCAGTGAAAAAAACTCTCCTATAGAATATGAGGTTATAAAGTAGGTTATTGTTCAAAGCCATCATATGCACGTACAATATCTATTTGTTCATTTTTCATATAAGAAACATTTCAGGTAATTGTTAAATATTTACCAAAGCTAAGCAATTTCTCTTAGACTATCCAATTTAGGAAACATGCATACTAAAATAGTAATATCCATATGCTATAATCTTGAAGTCATTGTGATGACATGTCAAAAGGCAGCATTAAATGCAGAAATCTTGTTTAAGTGCCTCTCAAGACCACAAATGCTTATCAAGCAACACCAAGTAAGTTTTTTACATTACTATTGCTACCATTTAAGTGGTCTGGGATGAAAACAGCCCTGTAGGTGTAATAAAGTCCTCTATGTACCGTGTACAAATTATTATAGCTGCAAGTAAATGTTGGAGCAAATAGAAAAGAATTATTCCTTTAATAGTATGTCCCTGGTCCCCTGTGAATTAGGAAACATAATTGTTCTGCATGGTCTGGAAGATAAACGTAGAAATACTAATGTATTATTCTCATTTAATTATTCTTCTATTCTTGTATTACTGTAATTCACCACACGTTTTTCTCCTGAAAGTTAATAGCTTAGTACAGGTAGGGAATTTAATATCTGTTCCTTTTGCCCTGTAAACTGTATTTTAAGAAGAGAAAGACCAACATAAGGCTGAAGTTACCCGCAGAAATAAAATAAATAAAAAAAAAGAGTAGGGGAGTGTATTAGGGTAGTTTCAAAATTAAATTTTACATTCTTTCTCTATTAACTATCATTTGAAAAAGTGGAATAAGATTACATTGATGCTCCTGATGAAACTCAAAGAGAAAAGATAAATAGTGTGAAGAGCTGAAAGGAAATAAAGTGATAAAGGATACCATCCAAGTCATTCAGACTAGTCACTAAAGGCAATATTTTAAAGTATATTATTTTGTGGCCAAATAAATTCAGCTGCATTTTTTCACACATTATTACCTCTAGATATTAATACTAGTCGAGAGACATTATCCTGATTGGGCAGCACAGTCAAGCAGTCAGAGAGCTAATTGATGTTATTTATGTCTGCAACCAAATGGAACAAAATGGTGCTGCCATTATTGGTGAGGACAAAAAGAAAGAAAGAAAAGTTTAGAAGTCAACCTCCAATAGCCACATTTCCTCTTGAAACCGTGGAAGTGTTACCTAAGTGTCAATGTCAGATTTTGGCCCCAGGTTGAACTGAGAATTTGATGAGCTTTACTGGGTAATGTTTTGTCAAACTGAGTCCCTGTGAAGATAAAGTGTTTAAAAACTCAGAGAACTGTGCACACGTAATGCCTTTATCACCTGGTATCTCCCTTAGATATACTTAGTACCAGTTTTAGAAAGTATCTAATATGTGTATGAATAGCCAAAAGGACTAGGGATTAACTTCTCATATTTGCAAGGGAGGCAGTTTGCATTCACTGCAACCCCCAAGTGTGAAGTAGGAGATTGAAGGTGAGAACATAAACATTCTAATTCTTGTTCTCAAGTAATTTTGCTACACAATATCACTCAAGTTCTAAACCATGTGCATCTAAAGTTAAATACCCAAACCTCTATTTATGTACTTACAGATTTTAAAATATGCTGTGAACATTATGGAAACTTATTCCCCTATCTAGGGACAGATGATAAACATCCAAATAAATATTTAAATTAAAAATGTGATTTTGTTCCCCCCCTAGTGACGAAAAATACAGGTTTTAGGATTTGAAATTTCATTACATTTGGTCTCTTTCTCTTTGTGGTTGATACTTAAAATGGAACTAAGTTCCTTTGATTTTGCTCTTTTTGTTCAGACCCTCATTATTAACCAAACACATACAGAAATTTGAAGGTTTTATTCTGTAGTTATTTCAGGACTCACTAGAAGTTCCCATCTGTTAAAAAATATTACTATTATTGATAACTCAGGAATAAGCTGCATGTATCTTTTTTTCAAGCACAAATCTATTGCTTGTTTTAAAGGAATTAAGATATATGTATGAGATTAAAGTTCTTCATCGGCCTTTTCTGCTAAAGGCAGTTGACTAAGGCATACAGTACACCCTCACAGCACTCTACACATACTAAACAGCAAAGTTCTGCTCTACTCTAAGTGAAATAAATCTATATTTTTCTCTCCACACTTTTGCTTCCTCCTTATTTAAATACATTTATTCCTTTCTGCTTTGCAGGAAAATACATATTGCACTGGAAGAGTGTGTGTGCTTCAGATACAAAATTTGCTTTATGCAAAACACAATTACAGCTGGCCCTCAGCACCTAGTGCTGCTGTTCTTGTCCACACTGAGCAAAGACCTGAGTACTCCGGGAAGAATGGTGTTTTCTTTGATGGGGAGGTATGTCACAAGCCAGCATGAACAGGGTCTGTCCAGTGAGCAGGCTGCTAGTTTTTCTTCCGGTGCTTTAGTTTTAAGAGGCTTCTGGGATTTCCAGGGCCTTTGAGGAAAATAAACAGTATTTTAAGAAAGGAATCTGTGGCCTCACAGTCTGAATCAGACACAGACACCTGCAGATCTGGAACTGTTCTGTTAACTATCTCTTTCTGGCTCTCTCAGGCAATATGCTCTACTTAGCTTCTTGATGTTTCATGAAGTTGAATGGATTGCTGATTAGTACAGCATGACTTTTACCTCTCATTTCATTTCTATGTCTGGAATTGGCATTGCTTACACTCCCCTTGCAATCCACACCCCCTCAAAAAATGTTCTGACTGAAGCCATAAGGCAGCAATCTCATTCTCAGGCAAGTTTCTGCATCTCCTTATGGTTCTTGGAGAACTTCACATTTCCTGCCAGGCCTAAGTATGGATGGGAGTGTGAGAGTAGGTGTATGGGACTTTTCAGCCAACCCTGCCTGCAAGAAAAGCTGAGTTAGTCAGAAGTGCAAAGGAGCCTCACATGGTAGGGAGAGCTGAGAGAACAAGTTTGTGCGCAGAGATTGCGTGTGCTATCCAGAACCCAGCAAAACAAGCTAGGAGGTTATTTTTGTATAAATTGTTCAAAGCCTACAAAAATACAAAAAGCTTGATCAGAGTGTGTGAAAAATCTTCAGAGTTGTTATGAATCTCCTTTTAGCTGCTTCTAAAAATTCCTGTTTCAGCCCTTTTTCACAAAGAGCACTGGTTAAATTTTCAGGTTGTTTTCTTGGTAGCTTAGTTCAGTTGATTGTTTTCAGAAGATTTACTCTTCTAGATAAGAGAGATGCAAGAAAATAAACAAGACAAATATTAGATTAAGTATGGAGTCATGCAAGCACAGAGTAGCTCCTCCACCTCAAACTGTGGGGACTTGCCTCAATTTAGATGCTATCCCAACCCTGAAATCCACAAAACGACATTACCTATGCTACTGTTCTTCTCTTAAGAGAAGGTCTTTTAGACTATAGTCAATAGTATTTCTTCTCAGGTCCTCTTTTTTCATGAGAGAGGGTGGAAGTTGAGCATGGTTTACTTTGATGACATAAGGTTTATGATCCACACGCATTGTGGGAAGCCCTTACACTGTTGACTGTCATTTTAAATTGAGTTAATGTTGAGGTCAGTTTGCATTTATCATTTCTGCTAAGTTGCTTCCTCACCTGGCATGCTAAAACCAATACAGAAAAATCCTTTTTTTGAATGGAAGTCAAGCAGGAATATTAGCATTGCTTATTAAGTTATCCAAAAAAGAGCAATAACAAAGCAAAAAGTTGCTAGCTGTTTGCCATCCCTTTCATTCTCATAATATGACTTGAAAAATTATGATGGCCAAGAGATGTTAAAAGTGTCAACTTGCAGAAAGCAAGAAGTAATCACTTCTTACACATGTCTTTTTGTAACCCAAGCTATTTAATTTGCATATTCACTTACAGCTCAGTTGGGTCATAAATTCTTTTTATATGTGGGGTACTTTATTCAATTGGTTAAAGAGTTATTTATTTGCATATTTTATCACTTTTATATTTATGGCACCATTAAGATCACAGGGAATATATAAATCATCAAAATACCTGCTATATGAACCAAGCCTCACAATTTTTTTTTTCTTTAAACAATCTATTTTGAAGGGTGATGCCTTATCACTTTTCTATATTCCCAAACAAATATGAAACAAGGCTTTAGTAATTTCATATCCATTTAACAAAAACATCAAACTTCTGCGTCCAAATAGATCTTTGCACTGCTTCCATTTCTGATATGCAAAACACTTCTTCCCCTAGACGTGTAGTCCCAGTCCCCTTTATTTCCAGCTCTGCAAGTGGAGTTTGAACCAGCATTACACATCTTCCCCAGCTGTAACGTAGACAAGAGGTCAGCTGGCACTGGCCAAGCACCTCTCCAAACTCAAATAACACAAAGGCACCACAAAAACCAGCCTTGGCCTTCCTTCTGACAGCCCGAGTTCATAAAAACAGGTAGTAATATAGAAATTGTCTTACAGATACTCCTTCTCCATGATTTTCAAATGCATAATGTATGTAGAAGTGTTTTTAGACACAGGCATTGATATTTTCACTATGATGAATATCAAAAGAAATGGAGACACATAAATGTGATAACACAGCAACTAGAATATTGTACTCAGTGTATCTGACTCCTTTGTCTAGCACAGACTCTCTGGAAAGCAAGGACTCTCCTCTGGCATTGTGTGAAGCTAAGAGCACTTTCAAATTTTGAGTCTTGTTTTGTTCCTGGAAGTAAAACTCCATCAAGAGGTTTGTATTAATGTAAAAGTAGAAAAAATTCCTGGAATTAGGGAACTGACAGATTATGGGGAAAGGACTTACAGATTTAACAGTTTTACTATTTGTTCAACATTTAGCATGTGAGTTGGGGATATTTTTTTTTTTTTTTTTAGGGAGGAAGAGATGATTAAAAAAAAAAATCAGAATTCAGTGAAAAGACAGTGGTATGCTCTTTTGAAGCACCTTTCAGCCTACAGGATACAAAACAAACCTGTCTGTGACAAAAAAAAAAAAAAAAACCAAACCAAAAAACCAAAAACCAAGCAGATAAAGTTCCTGCACTTCTGTGAACAGAACTGGCACTTTCTCAAGCACACCCCTTTCACAGAGTTTGACTTCATAGGCTACTCAAATAATATAACTCCTATTGTCATAGTCCGTAGTACCAAACCAGTAATTCCCAAACAATTCTAGAGGACCTCCCATGACTCTTATGAGCACCATGAGGCCTGGGATGGGGTGTGCCTGCTGTACAGTCTAAGCCCTTCTCTCTGACAAATGATGAGCCATCAAGGTCTGGTGATGTTAGGCTTTGGGGATTCAGCTCCATCCACTCCCACACCATGCAATCCAGGAACATCTGAAAAGCACCCATCTCCTGCCTGTGATTTACTTACAGTGCTCCCCATTCCTTCAACCCTCAAAAGTATGAGGTATGCTCCTAAGAACTTTTGACCATATGAGGATTTTAATATGTACTTTGCACACTGGGAAGAGGATGAAACCATAGCTTAAAATTTCTCTATCTTGTTCGTGCAGCTGATCATAAATATACTTCGCACAGAGGACTTCTATAGGGAGTCAACAGAACTGGAATCTGTGTATTTTGACACCTGCTGTGAAAACCACTGAGGCACAACTGGTACAGAAGTAAGTGTCTGACAAAGAGGTGACTGAGCTATCACCCGACTAATAATAATTTCCATTCTTCTGGAAATCTTCAGGCAAGATGTCCATTCACTTTCAAACTGAGTTGACTAGACACATCCCCCTTTTGACTTTCAAGAAATTCAGCTCTGAAATTATGACTTCGCCAGAAAACATTTGCCATATGTTGTTTTTCATGTGAAAACCACATGTGCCCCAGGACAACTCAGTCTGAAGATTTCCCAAGAAGAAAAATGAAGCTGACCAACCTATAGTTCCCTTGACTAACCTGTTGGCCTCTTTTGAAGCCAGGTCTAACATTTGCCTTTCTCCACTTGTTGAGGAGTTTGCCTGATCTCCACGATTCCCCTCAAAATGCCTGAAGGATATAAATGAAACAGTGTGGATCTCTGTGTGTGCTATCTATGTTTACACTCCTTTCTTACCTCTTCCTGCAAGTTTATTGACTCTCTATAAGGCATTTTGTTAACCATATGGTCAAGTGACCAAAGATGGAGCAAAAAAGGATCAGCAAAGGCAATACCAAAAAGCACCCCACAGCATATGGAAATTATTCATTTCTCATTGAAACCCATGGAAGAGAAAAACATCTGGCCAAAACCAAGTATGCCCTTCAAATAATATAATGTCAAAGTTGTTTTAAGATTGGTCCCAAACAGATCGTAATATTTTTATTGGTCAAACAAAATAAATGCTTTGTTTCAAGGCAGTTTAAAATTAAGTTGCGTTAGTTTTTTCCTGATGCAGTGATCAAAGAAATTTCAAATTACCCACAATCTCTAGTTTTCTTAAACTGGCCTGTCATAGCAGACTACGTTCTCGCTGACTCAGAAACATATGCTAAAGTGAGGTGTACAGAGCTCTTTGATTTGAAGAACCCATGTCTGAGATATAAAAAATTACTTTAAATAAAAAAACAAAAGTAGATATAATTAGTGAAAAATACCACATATTAAAAATCAGGTTTTCAATCTAAAAAGAAAATCAGTGGTGACAATTTGTCAAGGTGTAATAGTACTTCTCTTTTGAAAGTAAAGTTTAAAATTAGAGTTACAATACTAGAAAAATATTCTAGAAAGAACATCAAGGTCTCTTATCAACTAATTTCATATAATTTTACCTTTCTGTCTTCTTGATATACCTTGCAATCCCTGCTTTTGCCAACTTTGGTGGCACTTGGAACATATAACACAATGCTCATTTTAATGAGCTTCTCTCAGGGTAATGTTTCCATTGGAATAGCTAACGCCTACAGGTAAGGCTTGAGTCAGTAATGTAGTCAATTCTGAATATAAAATAGACAAAGGAGGTTTGATGTGAGTTGGGAAATACTAATCAAGCCCTGTGAATCAAGTATTAAACACCACCATTACTTTTAAACATATCAACACAAAGCCCAAAATTACTGGTTTACAGGACTCAAGCAATGACTACATGACTTTGGAGGAGGTTTGGTTATGTGAAATTAGGAAAAGAAAATGCAGTTATTGAAACAAAAATATACGTGAAGGCAACATTAAAAATAAAATGTCACTAACTTATCTTTGCCAGGGTGGATCTCGAGTCAAATGTGTGCTGAGATCCTTACAACAAATCAGAATCATTTTCTTGGTGAAAAGAAGACAAAAAATAACCCATGGTTTCCTTTAGATTTGTTGCTAACTTCTTATTTTCTACTGAAGGGAAAGTCACACATTCTCCCTTAGGGGAGAATCCAAATTTTTCTCTGATGTTGTTGGGCTGAGAAGAAAAACGAATATTGAGACACCATGTTCCCAAGTTCTGGAAATGCCATGTGCACTTTAAATATATGGTTTGCATTTTTAAGAGCTGTCACATGGACAGTGCCTGTCATCGGAACACCACAAAACCAGAACAGCTTATATCATCAAGGACTGCTGTAGAGAATGTAATTTGACAAAAGGTCTCAAAATCCAAAAGCACAGAGAATTTAAGAGAGTTTAGTTTCCTATATATTTAGGATTTAATGATTTACACAGTTTTAAAAGTTTCTGTGACTGACCACCACATTAATTAGGAGTGGAGTTTTGGAGTCACGAGTTATATTTCCATGTAGGTTTTATTTTATATGTAAATAGATGGAAATTTTTTTTTTTTTCTCCCAAAAATCTCTAGCAATTACCATTCTTAACAGCTGTGTTGTTAAAACCTGCAGATGCTTAGTAAAATTAAATTGCTGGCAGTCGTATTGTTAGCATGATTATGAAATTAACAAGAATCCAAAAGTATTGCAACCAGCTGCAGAGTATTTCAAGGTTCTCACCTTTGAGACAAATGAAATGATAAGTTAAAATATTTGCAGGCGGTATGGAAGCTGATTGTTCCAGTAGTGGAAGAAACACAAAAGAGCATTAATTTATGAAGCTAAATGTGAAATAACTGCTGTATTTTCTTGTGATTTTACACCTACTGCTATGTAAAAAATTCCCAAACCCCAAAACAAAGGAGAAACAACCTACAGATATATGAGTTGGGTCTATAAATAATAAAAGCATAAAGGGAGGGAGGGAGGGAGGG
>NW_010230019.1:8497-12704 GCF_000690775.1 Eurypyga helias | reverse complement strand
CTTGAGCAGGGGGTTGGACCAGGTGAACTGCTGAGGTCCCTTACAACCTCCCCCATTCTATGAAAAGACTTAGGAATTACCCAGTATTGTCACAGGCTATTCAGGATGCAAAAAGCTTTTAGGTTTGGAAGGAGGAGCTTTACTGGGAAATGAGAAGTTGAAAGAAAAATCTTACAGAGATCAATTACAAAGTTTTCCTGTGTTCTCTGGGAATTACAGCTCTAAAGTAATTTTGATGGGTAGGTAGATCTCACCTCAAGACAATCCCCTTTAAAGGCATGTCATTGAAAATGACAATGCATGCAGCGTCTCACTTGAAGTGACAGCACTGCTCTATGTAGGAAGAAAAAAACCAATAATCCAACTCCACCATTGCAATCAGTTCTTGTTCCCAGCCACAGGGCTCTGGTACTAGTTGGGATCAAAAGGTGAAGAATGAGAATATGCACAAGCAACTATGGAAAAAACATTCCCTAGTAGGATTTCTTTGTTTGCTGCCAAGTTCTTCTCTGAACTGCCACACGTGGAAATACTTCACTGTCATGACACAGATGAGCAGGGATGGCAGTTCCTAGTGCTGCATAACGTGTCTGTGCCGCAGCACTACACTTTGCCCTGAGTCAGAGCAGGGCAATCCAATGAGCATGCTAAGCTATAAATTGGATACCTTTCACATTCTTCCAGAACTCACCTAGGGCCATATAGTAATCGCACCATGTTTAATCTTATATCACCCAGATCTGTTTTTTTCCTTTTCATTTCTGTCTTTTCAAACATAAAATTTGACAGTGCCATCCTCCTCCCAGTCCTAGGGAGATTCTGAAATTCTCTGGTAATGATTTCTTCTCAGACTATTTTTTTAAAAAGGTCATTAATAGATATATAATCTACATTTCATGTAGCCTTTTCTAGATAAAAAGAAAAGGTTCAGATGGGAGATGGGTTTCTCAGAATGATGATGAGAGGACAGTAAGATTGGGAGGAACTAAAATGCCTTTCATCTCCTCTGAGTGTTCTGACAGCAGAGTATCTAAATAGAACTCCCTGATAATGTCAGAGGACTCTGACATAAAAGTTACTCTTGATATTATTGAACAATTTATCAGAATATTGGGTTGTAAACACTGAGTAGCCAGGTAACCCGAGACTAGACGTCAGGAAAACAAACCAGAGGTAACCCGAGACTAGACGTCAGGAGAGCCAATCAGAGCAGTCAGGATGGCCGAGCGGTCTAAGGCGCTGCGTTCAGGTCGCAGTCTCCCCTGGAGGCGTGGGTTCGAATCCCACTCCTGACAACTCTTTGCACACTGCTTAGTGGGGCCTGTGTAAGTGATATTACCCAAGGATTACAGAGCCTCCTGTAGTAATCTCACTACTGTTAGATCTGAGTACCAGTGATGCAGTCATAGACTGCCAGGGCTGAGAGCCCTGGGTGAAGCAGTGAAGATTTTTTTTCCTCAAGGGGTTTGAAACCAGCTGCATCTGTCAAATAAACAGTTGGCTCAGGACTGGTGCCACTGCCAGGGTTTCAGCTGCTTAGACCATGGGACTTGCTTCCAGAAACCTGGTCTGCTGGCAGCTGATGGGGTACATCTGACTGAAAAGGGAAAGAACGTCTTTGCCAAGGTGGTGAAGAGGGCTTTTTAAAAGTAGGCTCTGCAGAGACCTTGTAGGATCTTCCAGCACATGAAGGGGCAAATATGAAAGCTGGGGGACAACTTTTTACAAGGGCCTGTAGTGACAGGACAAGGGGTAACAGCTTTAAATTGAAAGCAGGGAGATTTCGATTGGATATCAGGAAGAAGTTCTTCCCAGAGAGGGTGGTGAGGCAGTGGGACAGGTTGCCCAGAGAAGCTGTGGATGCCCCATCCCTGGAAGTGTTCAAGGCCAGGCTGGATGAGGCTTTCAGCAACCTGGTCTAGTGGAAGGGGTCCCTGCCCATGGCAGGGGGGGTGGAACGGGGTGATCTTTAAGGTCCCTTCCAACCCCAACCATTCTATGATTCAATGATTTTGAAGGACAGAAAATAGTAAGAAAGACACCCACCAAGCTAACAAGCAGAGTTTTCATAGACTGAGAAGGCATGGCTCTCCGGTATGACTATACTATGGAAGATGCATGTTTAGAAGCCCTTCCAGAACGCTCATAATCCCGGAAAGGAAGACTGTAAAAGGAATAGCTACATGTATGCACCGAGTGATCTGACATTATCTTAACTTTGGTTCAGTACTGAGACTAGGGAAATTTACAAATAATAGGCAGTTGAGATCCACCTCTACAACAGGTATGTTCTGTCTATTTGTTGGTAAACCAGTTTGCATTTCTCTTGAAAATGTCTCGTGTCACACAAGTGGAAATGCATGGATGCATATGAAGGACCAGCATTTCGTATTAGAGGCACAAGAGTGCAAATTTATAATGCCTATACAGGGACTCAGCAGGGGTTCGTTATAAAGAACTATTCTTGCACTTTTCTAGAAACAAAATGTAGCAGTACAGTCGGATGCATGGTAGAAAATTCATCATCATTTCCTTTCCTGAAAAATGAAGAACTTACTATGTCTAGACAGTGAGATTAACTCTAATAATAATACAAATGAGCACAATGATTGGGCATGATCACACTGGCAATAAGAACTATTTTTTTCATGCAGGAAACAGATTCAATTACCCACATATCAAGAGTAAGGATGAAGCTACAAACTTTCACTAGAATGCACAGTTGGTTGGTTGGAAAAACTGAAAAATGTTTACATGTGGGGTTCTTTTTAAAGGAAATTTTTTGCTCCAACACAAAAAGACAAATACCAGAAACAGTACAAAAGTCTTATTAACAGTGACAGCCAAAATTACCTTTGAGGAATTCTGTTTGACTCAAAGTGTGCCACTAGTAAGTCAGTGATCAAGTATGAGTTTGGAACATATTCTTCATTATTTTGACTCAGTGTTAAGGCACAATGACAACCAGTTATGGCACAAATTTCTAATTTAAGCTGAACTACCAAGTGATGTTGGAATACACAGGAGATCCTGCTATTTGACCATTTTGCCATCTACCTAAAACCCAGGCTATCCCCGCGCACTGCCTATTTTATGCCCCAAATAATACTTTCTGAACAAGAATATCATTATTTGTCCCATCAGAATGAATGCCAGATTCACAAATACCTACTTGCAGGAAGATCATTACAAACTTAATTATGACTAAAAGAATGTTTCTTATGATTTCATGTGATTCATCACTGAAACTGCTAGCAAGGAAAGGACAAACAAGAGGCATGCATACCAATACAGAGTCATTCCACCTTCTCTGTCGTTATATAGAAATTTGTTATATAGCCATTCATCGTGGAAACATCAATACACAGTGTTGATCTTGGCAGTCCAAGGGTGTAAAAAAATTTTATGCAGCAGTTTCCAAATGAGTTGGTTTTTTTCTTTGTCATCTCATAAAAACCATGCAGGATTCAAATCTATATTCAGACATAGGCCTCTACAGCAGTGACAATTGTTATTGTTCTGGTAATATAATACTGGATTTCCTATACTAAAAATGTTGTAGGAGCTGTAATCACCATGAAAAACTAATTATGCACAATATTTTATGACAGTTACAAGTCATAAATACTATTTAGTTAACAAGCTTCAGAAAGAATTATTTGGTCTGAAGAGAGTAATTCTTTTTGTAAGGAAAAAAAAAAAAGTCACAGAGAACCTGGAAAGAATTTAATAATACTGCCTGATATCTTCCAGGATTAAGTAATATATTCTTACAATACATAATTATGGAATTTCTAACTTCAGCTTTCTAACTTCATTTTAAACCATGTAACATTAGTAATATTTTTTAACTCTGTTCACTTATTCTTCAGCTCCAGAAAATGCAATGTGCCTTTAATTCTATTTTATTATCTATTATTATATTCTTAACATATTGTATTATATTATTAATAATTGTATTTTATTGACATGCATCATAGACAAAATTCAACCCCAGTGTGAAGGTATAATATCATTTTCCACCATAAAAATATGTCTCTACTAAATCCCAGAGCAGAATTTCACTCTTATTTCCACAGTTTCAGGTTAAATCTACATATGCATTAATGGATGCTCAATCAACACAAATCCTATGGTTCTAGGTAAGATGCTATATCCGTCACCAAAGGTGGAGAATTTTCATTTTATGGACCTTGTGCTGAAATAA
>NW_010230019.1:0-8441 GCF_000690775.1 Eurypyga helias | reverse complement strand
AACTTGGTGACTTGGTTTATAAAAATTAAAGGGGTTTTTTTTCATTTGTTACAAATTTTTTTTGCAGTACAAAAATAATACTCCCCAAGTAGCACAGCTCCCCTCAGTGCCCACCGATTAAGTGTTGAGCTTCCCCCTGAATAAATTTAAATTGAAGTATACTACTTAAGAAATAGTTGTAATAAATGTTTGCTATGGAAGTTAGTTACCAGGTTTAGTTCGTGGCTTTTTGGGTCTGGCAGGTGGTCTAGGTTTAGATGCAGAAGGTGTGAGTTTTGCTTCTTTAGGAGCTGAAAGAAATATACTGGATTACAAGATTATATTTTCCACTGTAACATTTAAAAATCACATTCTTCAAGCCTGAAATGAAGCAACGAATGGCTACAGGGAGAAAAAGCAAATGGCAAAATGAGATTTGCTAAGAAAGCTCCTCAAATATCTTCCTAAGACTTCACTACACTGGCAAAATCCCCGCTTGTTCTTCACTGTAAAAGTCAGTAAGTTTACAGTATTTAATTGTAGATTACAGTCACATCAAAATGTTCATTTCCTTAGCTTAGCAAATTCATTTTTGCAAGATACTAACAGGTAAAATAATGATAATGTTTATCCTTTTGAACTCCAGCTTGATTTTAAGCCATCAAAAATATACATAGACAAAATATGCAAAAATATCCTCAATTTTCAACACTGTAAAGAAATCACTGGCAGGAAGCTGGAAAAACATTGACTCAATAATAAAAAAAGGAATTGTGCCATAACTATGGTCATGGAATTTGTTAAATAAAATAGAAGTTGCATCCTCTAATGGTAAAAATTAAGAGCAACCAGACCTAGAAACCTTTTTTCTCCTGAACGTGCATGGACTGAAACTGTAAATACCTAAGTTTGACTGTTAATCTGACATCAGATAAAGCTTAACTTGAGCTTCAGGTGTTACAGTCAGTAATTTTGTTCATTTTTATAAAGCAATGCTATGAGACTGCTTTCCAAGAAAAAGTTCCTTAACAATAGACACAGTGGAGAAGCATATGACATTTATGTAAAGAACAGAGTAAGACATATGAAGTGACTGAGAAGTATTTTTCAAGCCACAATGACATTCATAAAAGAACAGTAGAATTAACACATCCACCTAGTGCCACACAAATCCTTCATTTGCACTTGACCTTTCAATAGTATTTCCAATGGGCTGATCTTATGAGGGTAAAGTATGTTGGTGTAGAAAAAATCCCAATGAAATGGAAGACAATTCTGATCCCCAAAATTTTAGCATAGTATAAAAATAGTCAAACCATATGGAAAAAAGGTTGTTCCTTTTTTTCCCAAGTTTAGAAAAATGTATTTCTGAATGCTTATTTCCTAAAGTTTTTCCTCTCTCAGAGAAATGGACTAAATATAGCAAGAACTGTAAGATAAAGTGACAGAGTACAAACTGTGGAATGGACTGCAATGAAAAGTGACCAACAGCTACAGAAACATATATTACCTAGTGTTGCTTTTGGTTGTTCAACAGTCTGAGAAGTTTTAGACTCCAAAAGTGGTGGTTTAGGGGCTAGAAAAGAAAAATTCAAGTGTAGTCGAACAGATTAGTAGCTGTATCAGCAGTAAGCCAAAAGTGTTATTATTCCAGTAGTTCAGGAAGTTTATTTATTTTAAATAGACTAGATAAGCATGCAACTGAGTCCTACCCTTATGCACAACACCCTACACTCCGTTTTGTTTCTTGTGAAGCTACAGACCGTATACTTGTGGCTATGTGTGAGAGTCTGCTTCTGAAGGTCCTTCCCTGTGCTTGTTCTCAGGACAGTTTGTAATCCATTGTTGGATTCAATCAACAAATACATTTTTTTGACGTCATGGGAGAATTTGACTGAAGAGTGCAGTCTATAACAAAGTGCCAAGTCCTACAGCTGGGCCACAACAATCCCCTGCAATGCTACAGGCTTGGGAACAAGTGGCTGGAAAGTTGCCCGGCAGCAAAGGACCTGGGAGGGTTGGTCAACAGCAGCTGAACATGAGCCAGCAGAGTGCCCAGGTGGCCAAGAAGGCCAATGGCATCCTGGCCTGCATCAGGGACAGGGTGGCCAGCAGGACCAGGGCAGGGACCATCCCCCTGTACTGGGCACTGGTGAGGCCACACCTCAAATCCTGGGTTCAGTTTTGGGCCCCTCACTGCAGGAAGGACACTACGGTGCTGGAGTGTGTTCAGAGAAGAGAACAGAGCTGGGGAAGGGTCTGGAGCACAAACCGAGGAGTGGCTGGGAGAACTGGGGTTGAGCCTGGGAAAGAGAAGGAAGGCTCAGGGGAGACCTTATCACTCTCTACAGTTACCTGAAATGAGGTTGCAGAGGGGTGATAGGAGAAGAGAAAATGTCCTCAAGTTAAACCAGGGGAGGTTTAGATTTGATATTAGGAAAAAATTCTTAACTGAAAGGGTTGTCAGGCATTGGTATGTGCTACCCAGGGAGGTGGTTGAGTCACCATCACATGTGGACAAGGTGTTTAGGGATACGGTTTAGTGATGGTATAATACCAGTGTTAGGTTAATGGTTGGACTTGATGGTCTTAAAGGTCTTTTCCAACCTAAAAGATTCTATGATTCTATGAAATACCACAGAATCAATACCAAAGAGAAGAATTCTAAATGCCAAAATCTTGCTCAAAATCTCAAATCAGAGCGTGAGGTTGATTGTAAGACATGTGTAAGACATGAAAGCCAACTCCCAGTGTTTACTGACCTGCCATTTTATAAGGTATGAGAACAGAAACATTGTAGGGCTTTAGTAATGAACAATATAATATTAGTCCAGCACATGAATCACTAAAGGAGGTAAATTCTTCTCCCTTAATCCTAATTGGAAGAATGTGAGTACAGAGATCTAGTTCTTGATCAAAAATTAGAAAAGAAAAAAAAGACATGACATGATGATAATGTTCCCATGGTCCAAGAATGCATCTCATGTATATGAAAGTTTCCCCTTCCACTTTGAGAAAGTTCTCCTATTTCCACTAAAATGGCAATATTTTCCACTGAGTTCCCTGCAGGAGGACTTACTGCTCACATGAGTAATACTTTACTTTCAATTAAAAAACTGCTGTGAGTAGCAAATATATTATCTTTGCCATAGTATGTCTCAATGAAAGGGGGAGATGGAGACTGGCAAAAGAAATTATAGAAATAATAATAAAATATATTATTTACACAAGTGATATAAAAAACAACCCAACCCTCTGCCACCCAAAAGAAGTTTTATCCCTCCCAGTCCTTTAAAAAGGTTACAAATCTAGAAAACTTGTTTATATTTTTATCACTCGACCCAACTGTGCAAAACTGATGACCTTAACTCTCATTCCTTTTGTTAGGCAATGTCAGATGACGAATTTTAGAATGATGAATTAGTCAAGATGCTCATGTATTGCATAGCTCCTGCCCTTTTCGGGAAGTTTTGCCTAGATATTTTTAGTGAACATATGCCTCTGCATACCGACTTACAAAAATGATGTGCACAATTACCAGGTTTCACATGCTGTACTTCTGGGGTAGCAGATGGTTTCAGTTTAGAAGGAATAAGTGGTATTTCTTTTGGAGCTGAAAGAAAGAGCTCAGTTTGCAATCAAAAACTATTCAACAAGGGTTTCCTACAACAAACAGCACATGCCACAAGTTTATACTGAAGAAAAGACAACTTAGTATGGAATGTCAAAGCCATCTGATGAAATCAGAATTTGAAGTGTGGAATGGAGATGATATTGAAATGCTGTACCTTGATTAGAAATATTCTATATCTCAAAATAATTAAAATTTCTACTATGAATGCTCTACACATCAGAGACAAAGACAAAACACGTGTGCATGAGAATGAAAGAGATAAGACAGAACACTCTAAATGAAAGGGTGATGGAGTTTTTCATGCAAAAGTTTTACTTCTCTGAGGACAGTAAAACCATCCTGAACTATGTTCTTATACAGAGATATATCAAGAAGAATCAGTCTAATGACAATGGAAGATCAAGATTCTATAATCAGGAAAAAGAATAATGATTATGCATGTGAAATGATATGCTGGAAGAAATGCATTCATATGGGATGAAATGCTCAGAACAAACAGCTTTTCACTGTGTGAAAACAACAACATTACCTAGTGTTACCCTTGGCCACTGAAAAGGACGAGAAGGTTTAGGTGTGAAAGATTCCAGAATGGATTCACTTGTTGCTGTTGGAAGAAATGGTGACAGTCATAATAGAGCAAAGAGCTAATGGAAAAAACTCTTCCTTCATAAGCAAAACCAAATTTGTTTTTACAAGAACAACAAATATTTCACTAAAACTTGGTCACTTATCAGTTTAGTACACATAAGAGAGAAATTCAGTCTTTTGAACTGCACTGAGCTTCAGTGACTATAAATCATCATATTTATGATGTGCAGAAATTCTGGATGTTCATTTCCTCCTGCCTTCACTGGAACCGATCTGATCTCAACCTCTGCCAAGTAAGATTTTAAGGTGAGCATCTGAACATTCTGAGGTTTGGTTCATTACTTAAAGAAGATGGTATGGTGTAAAATGTAGTGATTTAATTAAGATGACATGTTGAACAATCAATCAGTCAGACATTAAAACCATACAAAATTTGGAGTAGAAAGCTAACAACTGATCCAACTATGGCTTCAGTCCAAAAGCATTGACTTTCTGTGACTGTTAACCAATTTCATACCATAAGGATACACTCTCCCTAGTTTTTTTAACAGGTCTACAGCAGAATGAAGTCTACAGCATACATCACAGTACTTTCATCAGCACTACTAGGCAATAAATAATGTTTTCTCAATTACCTTTGTGGCACATTTTTCAAAATACTGAAGGAGAACCACGTAACTATGAGTTGCCATATACATTTTAAGTGTGAGTAAACACCAATTTCAACCATTAAGAGCATTCTAAATTAAAAATTCAGGTTTTAGGGTCTAATCTAAATGTGCACTGAAATTGAAAATAACCAGTGTATTCATTTCAGTGAGTTTTAGAGGATGGTTTGAGCGACTGAATTAAGAACTAGGTATAGATTATTGTACCTGGTCCAGTATCTGCTATTTCAGGTTTACTAGGTGTCACAGGACTTGAAAGAACAGGCTGAATACCACTGAAAGCTATAAAAAAAACAGGTCACAGTATCTATGATTATTAACTCTACACAGAGCTTTTTTCATTTTATAAGAACAAACAAAAAGTTTTATAGGTTATAACACACCTAATTTGCAACACAAAAGTCCACCCACAATAAGCATGCCTTACCTTGACAAAGGAACAGTACCAAATTAGAGTGAGAGCTGAAGGTAATGGTTAAAATGACAAGTGAAGCTAAAGCGTCAGCCAACCAAAGCTGTATTACTTTAGCTAGTCCAGTCCATGTAGTTTAAATCAACCCAGAAAATATAAGGATAAAAAAAACTTCTAACACCGTGTTTATAAGCATAAAGCACTCCAAAGAAGGCAGGAAAAAATATAATCTACAAAACTAAAAAACACTGCAGATACATTTCTGTAAAGAAGACCATCTCAACTCTCTTCAAGGCTTTGTTTTCTGTCAAGATTTTGTTAGTGAATTTTCATGTTATATAATCTGTGTACATACATACACATATAAAATAAGGGTAGAATAAAGTAAAAAAAATCACTGAACAGTAAGAAATACTAAGAAAGAAGCTTAGTATGCTGGCATAAACAATATAGAGTGTACAAATGTGTGTATCTGAGAGTATAACTATTAAGCTTCTATTAAGTTTTATGCACTATGATTATTCTTATTAAATCAAGATTACTTAATTTAAATGTATCTCAAAATAGCCCTAGTAGCTTTTTGAGAGACAAGTGTAAGATCAGAAACACTATCAGGTGAGTTTCTCACTAGGAAGCACAAGTTGCCTTGGCTCATGTGAAAAAGGGTACTTTATCTACATTGCTGACCATGACTCAAGCGGAAGCCAGGTGTGGCAGAAGACCAAAATACCTGGGATGAATAGAATTTCCACAATTGCTACCAAAAGACTGAAAGTGGCTAAAGCTAATGCATTACTATTGCCCATAGATGTTGTTAGCACATGTGGTGTTCTGGAAAGTGGAGGCATAGATTTTTTCCAGGTCAGATGAACTTGTAACTGTGGAAAAACATAAATAACCCTGAGAGATAGATTTGCATTGGTACAGAAATAGGGAGAGGTAGTGTGAAAATCAGGAAAAGTAACACTGCTATGCATTGCTTTGCAAGATGCCAACATCACTATAATACAGTTTCACAAGACTTCCAACTTGAAAAGAAATGAACAAAACCTCAAAACTTTGACTAACTCACCAGCACCTAACAGACACCCTGACAGAAACTGCAGTCCCCCTAAAAGCAGACTTATCAACAGGAGTCAATTGAGATGTGCACATGTAACATCAAGAATACCTGTGGTTTTGACTTCACCTACATCGGTAGGAAGAGTACTACATACGTAAAATATATGCTAATAGGAATTTCTACAACCAGGTATTTCTATTGCCAATGCTTTGCTCGGTTCAGTTTAACAGATGCCAGTATTTTGAATCATAGATTTTAATACAGCACGCATCATATACTTTGTCATTTAAATGAAATTGTGGTGATTTTTATAATTGACATAACATAAATTATCACAACTTTTACGACATAGTGAAGAGCCAGAAGGTGAGGCACAAAATTTAAAGCAATACTGTTGAAATATTGCCTGTCAGGTTTAGGATAATTTTCCTTCTCATCTCCTGCACATTCATACCTTTGCTATGAATATAAATTTTATCTTCAATAGCTATGATCCCAGTAAGAAAAGTTCCAACATAACATAACCTGAAAAAAATGTTCAGTAATGGAGAAAACTGCAAAAAAAAATGTGTATGGTATGACTAAAAAAAATAGTCAAGGGAAAAAAGTTCCAATCAAGGATATATATGTCTTCATAACTGATAATGACTCATCTAGCTAGTGGTCCATATATCCCACAGACTAAAACCACCCAAAACAATATTGATTCCTGTGTTTAAATTGATCCAGTGCCACGGAATATCACCATGTAGTTATAAAGCTTAACTACCAAACACTGCAGACAAATTTCCATTTCAGACAACACCAAGGAATCTGAGCAAACAGCCTCTAACTGTAACATCCCTGACACAAAAACAAATCCTAAGCTATGTAAGTATCATAAACATAGTTTACCAGTCTCTAATTTTGATATTTCTGCAGATGCAGATGTTTGGGACGAGGAAGTAATATGATGAGTGTCCAGTGAAGCTGGAAAACAAAGAAAACAAGAAGTTCCTTTTGACATCATCTGAACCAATAGACAGAAGAGGTTTCAAACCATTTCTAATGAACTGGACACTTCAGATGGGACAAAATCTCAAATGCGCATGGAATGGATTTTCTCATGTGAATGTATAAAGATGCACTGGTGATGCAAATGATGAAGAAGCTGTTGCAAGAAATATGAAGAAATATTTGAAGACATCAGATAATATGATGGAAAAATAACATGAAAATTAACTTAAAAAAGAGGTGAAAGGCAAAGAAAGACTTTCTTATGTCTTGCAGGACAAGATGTGACATACAAAAACTCAGTTTAGAATCATTATTTAAAAATAGAGGTAACGTACAATTTCTGATACACAAAAACCATTTTCTTGCAAAAGAGAAGGTAGAAGTATGCTAAAAAGATTAATATAGGTCAGAATTCCAGCATCATTGGAAAAGACCCTGAAGTAAATGACACTCAGCTCACAAAAATACAAGATTTCTCCAGTACACAAAACCACACTTCGGAATCAGTTTACACCACTTAGACTGAGACATCAAGAAACACGGCCAGTACATATGGGAAATTATGATTCAACTTGATCCCAGTGGGAAGGATACATTAATATGGTTCATTACACTTTTAGCTTGCTCTCAACTGAAGATCTGTAAGCTTACCAGCCTGCTCATGTACTGCTTTGCTACCTCACATAACTACAAAACATACTGCCAGGCCACAGAACTGGTCTTGTCCACCTGCCAGTGTGAAAGAAGCTATTGCCACCAGCACTTCCACCCATTGTCAATGCCTTGAGTAAAAATGGCTTTTCATCTATGGCCATTTCACCTCTACACTTCTTCCCAGCACAGGTCCAAGAGAAATAACAGTTTGGTTAAAAGCTCAGCATATCTTGGGAAAATTCCCATCTTGCGTTGTTACCAGATCTGCAAGAAATATCATGACCAAACAAGGCCAGCAAAACAGCCAGGTGACAAAGGCTGCCTGTATCTTGAACCCTGAAGAAACATGCCATCATTCCCTTGAACCTGAAAAGAGGCATTGTTCTTAAAACTCTAATGTGACCTCAAAAGAAACAGCAGAGCAGAGCACTCCCAATTCGAGGGGAT
>NW_010230018.1:13178-23262 GCF_000690775.1 Eurypyga helias | reverse complement strand
GCTCAGCAGGTCGTTCACTTGCTCGTACCGAAAGCAGTCTTTGTTGTTACTGCCTTCTGAGAGGAGAGACAGGCTCAAGCACTCTCTGCAGCTGGAGGCCTGGACAGCTGTGTGCTTCTGTGCAGGCTCTGTCTGTGTTCCCACACTCCTTCTGGCCTTGGTTCCCTGACGGGTGGCAACCATGCCTATGCCTTCTTTGTTGCTGCAGCTGACCCTCGCCCAACAACGCCTGTACTGTTCACCGCGCGCTTCTGGGTCCGGGCGGGCCTCACAGCTTGTTCTCGGGTTTCCCTGGCTCTGGGAATGCCCTGGCCTGCTTTTTCTCAGTTTTCTCAGGCTTCCTTCGGTCGGGGAACCCCTTTTTGCTTCTATCTAGCTCTCAGTCACGGAGCACACCACTGCCGCCGCTGACTCTGGCCGACTGAACGGCCGCAAATCACAACACAAATTGTATAAATCTAAGGAATTTGAACTCTGACCTTTTTTCACTATGATCTTGAGCTGTATTTTAGTATTTCCAATAATTAAAGCTGATATATAACGTAGCTCATTCACATAATGCATAAGGCAGTATAACCTGTGGCTATAAGACAGAAAATTTTTAAGTGTTCTTGGCATTAGCAGGCAATTTCCAGGAGACTATTTCTAGGAAACCTAACTATCATAAAGGAAACTACTTTGCTTTTTATAAATAATTTCCTCAGGAAAAAACATTTTCAGCTCACAAGTGACATTTGCTGAGCCAACTAATATGTTAGAAAGTAAGAAGAAAAGAATTACAAAATATATGAGTGATACATTTAAAAGGCCATATTCTGATATAAAGTGTTTGATGGTCTCAGTCCATAAACTGAATGATTTTAATGAATTATGCAATCTTGATTGCACTGATGTAATTAATAAACCTTGTCACCATGCATTTTTGGGTTTGCTGTTCTCAGGGTTACCTTTATGGTTAGTCTCTGTTGAAAGTGCACTTTCATGGGGGCAATTTAATAACTACTAAAACTGAAAGAGATAATTGCAGATATTTGCAAAATGTTAAAGATGGATGTTAATTAGCGGCATCATAAAATGTCTGAAAGAGTAAGTGCATCTGAAAACCTGAGGGCTTTGCTAGGAGACTGGGGGAAATAAGAGTTATGGAAAACAAGCTCATAAATACAGCACAGCAATGCACTGACCTTACACTGAACTCAAATCATCAATTCAGGTAAAGCAGGAGATTTGTCTGAAAACTGGCAATTTGAAAGTCAATTTACGTATGAATAACAAACAGGACATTCAATAAAATCTCACTGTCTTATTGAAAAACTTAGAAAACATTGCAATAAAATTTAAAATGGAAAAGAAGTGCTGTACTGCTAGTCTAGTCATGGTCATGGTATGCACTGTGTGGGGAAAGACCTTCCCTATTCTTACAGCTGCAAAGGCTAATCTGACATCAGGGACTGGGTAGGATTCTCTTAATTAACAGGTCTGTGAAAAAACAGGAATGGGAATGTATCTGAACGCTGCCATCTCCAGCTGGAGTGAGCTCAACAAAATTCCTGCTTGATGGAATTCCTGCCCCATTAATGTTACCCTGTCAGTGTAAGATGGCTAAAGGGTAACCTCCATGTGTGTGGGAGCAAGTATCTGCACCACATTCCCCAGGCAATTTAACATGTGAAAGATGGGACATGTATTTCAAACAGATCAAACATGACAGCTGAAGTGGCTACAGTTGCAGGGCTCAATCAATTGATGGTGTAGACATGGAAATTCCTCATCACTTAAGCAGTCAAAAGCTTTTAGTTCAACTATATGCAATGTCATTTCCACTGTTGTATCGGGCACATGCTTTAGTAATTCATTTTCAGACTAGAAGGAATGGTAGCCTGTAGCAGAGAGATCAGTGTTGTCTGTAAGCACATGTTTTTGTTACACTTTCCAAGGGATGATTTAGTAGTGTACTTTGTTTATCTCAGCAAATATTATCCCATCACCATCAACACAGCCATTTGCTATAAGGTACAACCTTGCCTGCAAAAACAATGCCTTCTTAATATCTAATACAACCTTGTATTACACCAACTCTTGCTTCTTTTATCAGTGATATAAAAGAACATCAACTAAGTTCCTTCTTGCATCTTTATTGCTGGGTTTTCTACTACACTGTGGTAAGAAAGCTCCACATTGTGGTATTTTTCATGGCAAGAGACATTACACATGATTAAAGGCCTGTGATCCCAGTACACTGCTATTTTCAGTTCAGCTACGCAATAACTACTATTTATGTGTGTGCTTGATGTGAAGGAATAAAATAGATATACATACATAATCCCATGGCTTTGTTTAGGATCAGTGATTTTATGGATTCTTAAGATTTTCAGTTCAATATGTAATACTTATATGACAGACAATGGTTGGTAACAAAGTACTAACTATTCCCATCATTTTTTCTGTTCAATATACATAGGAATGACACTGTGAGAATTTGCATTATAGCATCACCACATTTTGTTATGACACCAGTTCTTCAAGCAAATATAAAAATTTTACCATAATTTAAAATTACGTAATATTTGTCTTATTTATGACTATAACAGCAGTTACAAGTAAAATCTATGTAATATAGTTAATTTTACTTCTTTTTTCAGATAGGTTAGTGTCATGGTTTAACCCCCGCTGGAACTAAGCACCAGAGCTGCTCATTCATTCCTCTCACAATGGGATGGGAGAGAGAACTATAAGAGTAAAGGTCAGAAAACCCATGGATTGAGGTAAAGGGAGATTAATAGGTAAAGCAAAAGCTGCACACATATACGAAACAAAACAAGGAATTTATTCACTACTTCTACTTGGCAGGCATATGTTCAGCTATCTCCAGGAAAGCAGGACTCTATCTCACATAACAATTACCTGGGAAGACAAATGGCATCACTCCAAACATCCGCTCCCCTTCATTCTTTTTTTCCCAGATTTATATGCTGAGCATGACATCATATGGTATGACATATCCCTTTGGTTAGCTGGAGTCAGCTCTCCCAGATGTGTCCCCTCCCAGCTTCTCGTGCATCCCCACCCTACTTGCTGATGGGGTGGTTTGAGAGGCAAAGGCCTTGACTCTGTGTAAATACAGATCAGCAATAACAAAAACATGCCTGTGTTATCAACATTATTAGCACAAATCCACAGGATAGCCCCATATTCGTCATATTACTATGAAGAAAATTAACTCTATCTAAGCTCAAACTAGCACAGTTAATTATTGATTAGACAATTTGATCTTAAGTGAGAACTTCCAAGATATTGTTTCAGAATAGGGGTAAGAAGATCTCGAAACTGCACAGTACAGTTTATGCTGTTTTGTGGTTGGCACCTATATGCTAAGGTTTTGACATTGCAGGCTGTAGCGTAAATTCTGAGATAAAGATCTAAACAAGTTAGTTCGGGTACTGACAGAAATCTAAGTCTCAAGGAGCAATGACCTGCTTCAGATTCCTTTACAGCAGTGATACACAGTTTTTTGAGGATAACATACAGCATTTCACAGGTAAATTTTGCCCGTTGTATAACTGGGGATGTTTTGCAGGTAGATTTTTTGTCAGATATACTCAAGCATATCTGGGGATTCATTTTTCAAAGTACTTCCATTAAGTGACCAACTTCCCATTTGCTTCAAGGTTGAAGGCATGTAGGCAAGACATCTGTGTAGATACTAAACTGCTATTGAAAATGGTCAGTATTAGGCACCAAAATGCCTTCACAGTCTGGTGCTTCAATGTTAATTTTTAGATTAAATTTATTAATCAATGCTACTTCAAAAATATTTTTCAAAATGAGTAGTCCTCTTTGATGAATCAACAGCCTGTGCAAATCTTCTGTTGAAGGTCATCATAGAAAAGAATTTTTGATGTAGGACTTAACGGTGCAAAAATTACTGAAGGTGGTAAGAAAATCTGCAGGTAATGCTACTGGCCTGGATAACTTTCCCATTGATTTCAGAGTCATTTTTCTGTACTTAATTTACCCACTTTTACTGGAAACCTTTAAAAGTAATCACAGCTCAAGGCTAGCTGCCAAGTAGATTGAAAACTGAGCTTATGTCAGTGCACCCCTTCTGCAGACAGATTGCTCTTCTGCTATACTCTCTACCTCTGTGCTGAATAGTTCAGAACTGCTGCTAAAGTTCTAATGCCCATTATATGCTCTGCTCTGCTAGATATCCTGTATGTAAGCACAATCTTTTTTTATTAAAGGCATATTATATTAACATTCTTCCTCACAGAGCACCACTGAACTGACCTTTATGACAAACTTCATAAAATAAGATACAAATTTCTACATGGTTCAATTCAGTCTACTTATTTCCCATACTTCCAAAGCTACATACGGAGGCTTATTAGACTGAATAACATTTCTTTGGCAGTCCATAATAAATACAGTATGTATTTAATTACTCTCACATTACTACAACTTTTCTTTTTTTTTTCCTATTTTACCCTTTGGAGGGAAGCACAAGTGAAAAGACTTCACTGCAGGTTCTCCTCTTTGCTGGATTTCTAATAATTTCAAGTCTGTTACTACTCATTGAGACTGGATTTTCACAGTTATGAGTTGGTCTTCCTGAAACATTAATATCTGATCTCTATAATCTTCGTCTTCAGCCAAACTCCATACTGGAATATTTAATGTATATTGTCTTTTCTAATAAATTACTAAAACTGATTCACTCAGCATCAACCATCCTCACTACATAGTTCTGGAACATACTAGAAAAAGGTGCATAATTTCTCCATAGGTGATTCAGATAATACATTTAAATTGGTTTTAAACATGCTGGGATGAAAAGAAGCTTTAAGGAAATGATTTTTTTCTTTAATTTCCTCTATCTGATTAATTTTATTCATTACCTAATTCCTAGTATTTATAATATATTTAATTCTGCTGCCTACTTACTACCATGTAAATCAAATAATCTTGAACACTATTATAACAGGCTTAGAGCCAAAACTGTGGTGTCTACTACATTGTAATTTTTTTTTTTTTTTTAATTTACTAAGATTGCTTTTTTTTCCTTTGCCTGGATAAATTTCCTTTGTCCTTTGCAGGTTCAGTATTTGTATTACAGATTCCAGGTAGATGCTTAAGAATATAAGGAGCACTCTCTCAGTATATATCTAATATATAGATATAATAAGTTCTCATTTTTTTAAATTTCCTGATTATATCAATTTTTGTTCTCTTTAATTGAAAACAGTTTCACACTGATAATATATAATCCCCATGTAGGCAGTGAAGTAATTTCCCATAAACAAATGCTATTGAATCTTACAAGCTGCTAGATTCAATATTTACTAAATTGCCTGATGTAGAGTGTATACTTTGTACAATTTTTAAGAAAAGACTACTTGTATCACATTTTAACAGTAAGATACTTTATAACAACAAGCACATCAAAAGAGTAAGTGGTGAGAAAATCCTGTCCACTAGGAAAAGTTTCTATGGAATCCTACACAGAATTGTGTAGAAAACCAGAGTTAGGTTCTTAATGGAGTTACCATCAATTTACGCTATCAATAAAGGATTAACCCTCTGTAGAACCAAAAATCTGGATTAGTAATGGTCACTTATTAAGTATTCTAACTCAATTACCCAATGTTCAGTTTTGGATGGTGAGTTAATAAGTTTCTCCCTCTAGGACTCACCTGCTGCTTTTCTTACAACTCAAGGTCTCAACATTTAGTTTTAATGAAAAAAAAATTAATTTTTAAAGAAAAAGACAATACTTCTGGTCCCAATGCTGAATATGGAGAGAAGGACAGAAATTATAACCAGTGGATTTGGGAAAAAAAATCAAAACCAAACCAAACAAACACAAACAAACAACAAAAAACCCAAAAAACCCCAAACACTAGGGACATTCAATGGACATTGGCCTTTAGAGAGCAGTACACAATCCTATAAAGCACTTCATCAGTTATAGTTTTGAAGTTTTGAACATGATGATTACCTGAATTATCTCTTTACTCTTAAGGAAGGGTATAATGACAAGGGGCAAAAGATATGTAAAATAAAAATATAAATTACAAAGCAGGGTGTTTTTCCTGCATATATCCAGCAAGAGCAAAATCTACCTTTGATTACAAGTTAGTCCATGCACCACATCACACACCACAAAAAGGTTTGTCACAAAGCCACATAAAGGGAAGAAGTTCACAAACATGCAGACAAGGGAACTTACATGTCTTTCCAGTTTCTGATGCTGTCCTGGACAATCAGGATATTGGAATATCCAAGCTACATGCATCATATCACATCTCTCAAATGTCTGATAAACTGTAAATCATGTGATAGGACAGACACCAAGTGCATCAGGTGGTTTATGTATTAGGAATTCTTTAGGATGAGTGACATTTCTTCCAAATTTCAGTCTTGTTCTAAATTAGAGACAGTTAAACATTACAGTAGAATAATGTATACCACCATAATATTTTGAATATAATATTCCTACAGTAAAATACTCACATGTTCTTACCTAATGCAACTTTATATGCAAATTAATTACTATCTCATTTTTAAAGTACTTTTGAAAGAAATGGTAAGCAGATAAATCTTTCTGAACACATAGTAAAATATACGCAGGTATTACAGGCATCATCTTGGAAATATTTTATCAGAATGGACTTGTAAATGATGACAGCTGCACAGACAGGTCTTCTATCACACATTATGTGACCGTCTGCAATCAGAAGTTCCACAGGCACTTCAGTCTTTATTCCTTCTTTCTGTGTTGTATAAGAAAACACCTCAGTCTGTTTCCCCAAAGTCTACTTCTTCTCCTAAAACCCACCCTTATTGAACAGAAATTTGGCCAGAGATCTATCTGTAAGTTTCAGTCAATTTTAGAATTTGAAAGATCACAGCTACATTCTGAGTAGATACACCAGCAGAATTGCTCAGAAATGGAAACCGAGTCTGTTCTTGTTTACAGATGATTACAGCAGTGTATTATATTATTTCAAGTTTTTGTCTTCCATTGTATCATTTGTCTGTGTTTGTGGTCAAAAAATATCATCTATTGCCTTAACTGCTAACATTTTGTGAGTTCCTCTGGTGTCATGGCAACCTTCACATCATTTTCTACATGAAAATTTGCATATATTGCATAATTACTTTACTTGTTAGATGTAGGGAGACCAAAGTAATCTGCAGTTTTCTTATGGATCTTTGACTGCCTAAAATGTTATCAAGTTGTTAATTAAAAAGGCAGCTGTAAGTAATAAATTCTTTAATATTAACACCACAACTCAATCTACTTTATAAAAAAATAATGTATACTTTAAACTTTCATATACATACATATATTGACGAAAAATCTGTTCCATGGTTTATTTATTCATGCTTTGCTGTGCTTTACTTACAAATATTTTTCACAGATGTCCTATTTTTTTCAAAAATTACACTAAATAAGATATAATTGAGGTGTACCTGTATTATTCAGTTGCCTCAGTTTAAGATGAGAAGCAATTACGAAGTAGTTTAGTGAAACTATGTGTAATAACCTCCTGGAATTTTCATGCAAATAAAATAATCAGGTATCTGAAACAATGTTTGACTTTGCTTTTCATCCCATCTCTTCATGTTTTCTCCATGGTGATTTAGGTAAAAGTGCAGGGAATTCCACAGGGGATGCCTTCTCTAATCTTTTCATTGTGCAGAGGAACACTTACAGAATCGCTTATAAAATACTTAAAGATCATCTAGTTCCAACCCCCCTGCCATGGGCAGGGACACCTTCCACTAGACCAGGTTGCTCAAAGCCTCATCCAGTCTGGCCTTAAAGACATCCAGGGATGGGGCATCCACAGCTTCTCTGGGCAACCTGTTCCGGTGCCTCACCATCCTCTCTGTGAAGGATTTTTTCCTGATATCTAACCTAATCTTCTTGCTTTCAATTTAAACCTGTTATCCCTTGTTTTATTGCTAAAAGCCCTTGTAAAAAACCCCACTCCATCTTCCTTGTAGGCCCCCTTCAGGTTCTGGAAGGCTGACATAAGGTCTCCCTGGAGTCCTGTCTGCCCCAGGCTGAACAAGCCCAACTCTCTCAGCCTTTCTTCATAGCAGAGGTGCTCCCACCCTCAGATCATATTTGTGGCCTCCTCTGGACTCGCTCCAACCATTTGATACCTTTCTTATGCAGGGGGCTCTAGAGCTGGATGCAGTACTCCAGGTGGGGTCTCACAAGAGCGAAGTAGAGGGGGACAATCTCCTACCTCAACGTGCTGGCCACATTTCTAATACAGCCCAGGATACAGTTGGCTTTCTGGGCTGCCAGTGCACACTTCTGGCTCAGGTGCAGCTTTTCTTCCACCATTACCCCCAAGTCCTTTGTCCCAACTTGTGTGCAGGACCTTGCACTTGGCCTTGTAGAACTCTATGAGGTTGGCAGTGGCCCACCTCTCCAGGATGTGCACTTCCCTCTGGATGGCATCCCTTCCCTCTAGTGTGTCGACTGCACCACAGAGCTTGGTGTCATTGTCGAATTTACTGAGGGTGCACTCAATCTTGCTCTCAGTGCTGCTGACAAAGATGTTAAACAGCACCAGCCCTAATACCAACTCCTGAGGATCAGCGCTCGTCACTGGTATCCACTCAGACACTGAGCTGTCAACCACAGCTCTGAGTGCAGCCATCAAGCCAATTCCTTATCCACTTAGAGGTCCATCCATCAAATCCATGCCTCTCCAACCTAGAGGCAAGGATGTTATCTGGGACCGTGTTGATTACTTTGCCCGTATCCAGGTAGATGACATCAGTTGCCCTTCCTTTAAACTTAACCCTAACCCTAACCCTTCTTTTATTCTAATGTATCATAATTTTTTTTCCAAAGTTACTCCTACAGTAGGAAAGCAAAGGGAGAAATAGGCTGAATGGCTGCATAGGCCTCTTTTTCATTAAAAACAACAAAAAAAGAGCCAATGAAAGCAACAGGGATGTCACCATCCAGTTCTATTGGGCTGAGTGACACAGTGCTTAGTTCAGTGGCTGTAGCTGGATGATCAGGCAGTTAGAAAAAGGATGGAGCTACTTTAGTCATTCCATGAGCCGGTGAGACTCAGCACTGCCCAGAGGTACACTCTCCATCCTTCACCAGCACTACTTCCAGATTATGTTTACATTATCTTCCAGACATGTTTACACAGCCTGGAGGAGCCCCAGTTGAGTTAAGGCTCAACTCTTCTATTCCCACTGAGCCAGGTGGTTCATTGCCAATGTACCCATCATCATGGTACATGTCACTGTACCATGTCATGCTACAGTCACTTCCACTTGGGTATCTGGAGCCCTGTGTTTCCTCTCTGTCACACACAGTTATGATCCTCAGGAAAAAATCAGGGGAAGGAGGATTCAGTGCAGCAAGTTCCCTGGTGCACCAACCCTTCTTCTTTCCACCTGTATTCCAGGCCTGCCTTGCAAATATTGTACTTGTGCCCATTCCACACACGTCCAACTTCCCTGGTGTGCCAGCCATGCCTTGGCTTTTCTGTCAACAGTCTGACAGCCAGCTGAGGAAGACTGCCAGGACATGGAAGCATCCTGTCTTCACCCATGGCATCTATGACTAGGAGTTTGCTTTTCCTGGTTGAGGCTGTTGCGTACACAAGTGTGTCAAGAGAACCATCTGTTTTGTGTTCTGATGCAAGATGCCATTGCAGGGCTGGTTAGAGAAAATTGTACACTATCACAAGAGTGATAAGCCCATCCCTGGCTGTGTAGCGATGACTACTTCAGCCTTTCCAGAAGACAGACACATCTTCCTAATACACTTTCTGGGCTCTTGATGGGTACAGATTTCAGCTATAAGAGTACAAAATCATCAACCTGATCATTCATATGAGTAGAATTTTTGAAGGTCTTTGAGACAGAACCACCATGGTAACAGTTCTGTAACGTATCCTGAACACACCAAACATCTTACAAATAGTGTGAAAGGACAAACAATTTTTTCATAATGCAAAATTGACAATAGGAGCATCAACTCCCGAACATGGCCTTTTTGCACATTCTTAGCTTCTGCTGGAAGAGAAATCAGATT